>NC_091591.1:23837788-23842788 GCF_042767895.1 Penaeus vannamei | reverse complement strand
AAAAATATTTGTCAGCAAAAAAAAAAAAAAAGGATAAAAAAGAAAAAAGAGAAAAGAAGAAAAAAAAGAAAAAAGGGAAAAAGGGGAAAAAAAGAAAAGAAAAAAATGGGTAAAGAAAAAGAAAGAAAAAAAAGAAAAAAGAAAAAAAAAATATATATATATATATATATATATATATATATATATATATATATATATATAGAGAGAGACAGAGACAGAGAGAGAGAGAGAGAGAGAGAGAGAGAGAGAGAGAGAGAAAACAGCCCCTCTGGTCCCTAAACATACATAATTATATAAATAGATTAATAGATAAATGTTGGCGTTATGATCTGGAAATTAATGTTCATATATAACACACAACACAACATGCAAGAGGGCCGATGCATCACCCCCTGGCACGGGCGGCGAGTGGGCGGGCGTGTGGGCGTGTGGGTGGGCGTGTGGGCGTGTGGGCGTGTGGGTGGGCGTGTGGGCGTGTGGGTGGGCGTGTGGGCGTGTGGGTGGGCGTGTGGGCGTGTGCTGTCGAAGGAAAATAAACACGAGCGACATCTTAGAAGAAGACATAGACTGATTTCAATATCATAATAATAATAATAATAATAATAATAATAATAATGATCGACGGCTTTCAATATGAGGCGAAACTGATGAGGGTTTGATCTTTATGATAATTTAGAACAATGATAATAATAATGTGATAATTAATATTGTTAAAATGGTAATGATGATAATGATAATGATGATCATAATGATGATGATGATGCTGGTGATGATGATGATGATGATGATGATGATGATGATGATGATGATGAAGATGGTAATAATCATGATAATAATAATAATAATAATAATGATAATAATAATAATAATAATAATAAAAACAACAACGACAACAACTATGGTAATAGTAATAATGATAATGATAATAATAACAACGACAACAACAACAATAATAGTACTAATAATGATAATGATAATAATGATAAAAGATAAAACGGAATAAACAAATATAAGTCTCGAAGTCAAGCGAGAAACGTGAGGCGTGTCCGCGTCGGCAGCAAAAGGCGCTGTTTGTGTTTAAGCTCAACATCATCATTAATTTATTCCATTTTGCTTTGGTCTTCATTTTTTTTCTCTTAAATTTTCTCGAATTGAGTTTTTTTTCTTTTCGGATTATCTTTTTCTTGTATTACTTTCTTGTATTCTTTATTTCTCTTAAATTTTCCCAGATTGAATTTTTTTCTTCGAATTCTTTCTTGTGTTCTTATTTCTTTTCCCTTTTTGTGCTTTATTTTTACTTGGCCTAATTTCGGAGATAGGGAAAGACACAGAAGGAAAGGATGACGGGGTTTACGAAGAGAAGAAAGAGCATTATGAAAAAAGAAGAAGAAAGGAAAGCGGTAATAGAAGTAGTAGTGTCATAATATTGATGATAATAATGATAACGATAATAATAATAATATCAATATTAATCTTAGGAGGAGGAGGGGGAGGAGGGGAAAGAGGAGGAGGTGGAGGAAAAACAGAGGACGAAGAGAAGAAGGAGGAGAAGAAGAAAAGGAAAAGGAGAAAGAGCAAGGAATAGGAAGGAGAGTGAGAAGGAAGGAGAAGGGGAAAATAGAGGTTGATACCAAAAATAGAAGGCAGAAAATAATAACCTGAGAACGAAGTGCATGTCTGTCATGCAGACTGTCATGCTCGCCTGACTGCATGAAATTAGAAGCCCGGTGATGCGTAATTCTCAGAGGAAAGTTCAAAGACTTGTAGTCCGGCCAAACTACACGTGATACACATAGACTGACTTTGTCCGCTAAAAAATGAAAGAAAATCACTGTGTGTGCGTACGCGTGTTTGCAGTATACAGATTAATCTCTCCATATATGTACTGGGTGTGTGCGTGTGTGTGTGCGTGTAAATAGCATTGGGTGTGTGCGTGTGTGTGTGCGTGTAAATAGCATTGGGTGTGTGCGTGTGTGTGTGCGTGTAAATAGCATTGGGTGTGTGCGTGTGTGTGTGCGTGTAAATAGCATTGGGTGTGTGCGTGTGTGTGTGCGTGTAAATGGCATTGGGTGTGTGTGTGTGTGTGTGTGTGTGCGTGTAAATAGCATTGGGTGTGTGCGTGTGTGTGTGTGTGTGCGTGTAAATAGCATTGGGTGTGTGTGTATGTGTGTGAATATTATATTTTCGAACATATAACCTCCGAAAAAGTAATGAATATATCTATAGTATAGAACCCCCGACATAAAGTGTATAACTGTATAACGAAGCTTAAGTCAGCCAATATACCCTTATTCATATGTACGATATATACAAGCTATCATACACTCACACAAACGGACCACTTGTGCACGAACCCGGCTGAGACCAAGACCAAGAGGGGGAGGAGGGGGGGGAGGGGGGGGGGAGACGAAGGACCTGACGCTGGACCTCAAAGCAGGGTCTCACCTTACGCTTAGGGGAGGGACCAATATTATCATTTTTATTACTGTTATTGTTATTATTATTACCATTATTATCATTATCATTATTGTTATTATTATCATTATCATTATCATGTTATCATCATTTTTATTACTATTATTGTTATTATTATTACCATTATTATCATTATCATTATTGTTATTATTATCATTATCATGTTATCATCATTTGTATTACTTGTTGTTATTATTATCATCATTATATTAGTATCGTTATCATTATTATTATCATCATTGTGATAATAATGATAGTACTGATAATAATGATGGTAGTGATGATGATGATTATAATGATGAAGATATTGATAATAATAACGATAACAATAATGATAATGATAATAATAATGATGATAATGATAATGATAGGCGTGGGACCTGCACCCAGTGGGCGTGTTACAGGATTCATAGCAGCGGCTGATGGGCGTCGCCTCTTGGCCGGACAGTCTACTCTTGCAGGTCCAGTGCCGTGTCCTCACCTGCTTCTCTCTCTCTCTCTCTCTCTCACTCTTTCTCTCTCTCTCTCCTTCTCTTCCTCTCCTCTCTCTTCCCCCCCTCTCCTTCCTACTCTCCCCCCCTCTCTCTCTCTCACTCTCCCCCTCTCCTCTCTCTCTCTCTCTCTCTCTCTCTCTCTCTCTCTCTCTCTCTCTCTCTCTCTCTCTCTCTCTCTCTCTCTCTCTCTCTCTCTCTCTCTCTCTGCAGGAAGGGAGAAGAAGCTGAAGAGAAGAGAAAAAAAGGTGAAGAGAGGTGGTGAAGGAGCTAAGAAGAGAAGAAAAAGGAGGAGAGGTGAGAGGAACGAGAGGAAGGAGAAGAGAAGAGAGAGAGAGAAAGAAGACCTAAGAGAGGGGAAGGGGAAGGGGAAGGGGGCCTAAAGCGGGGGAAGGAAGAGTTTTTCTTTCCTCGAAATGCTCCTGAATGAACAGATGACCTTGGGCTGGGCGTAGGAGGAACAGAAGGAGGAGGAGGAGGAGAGGAAGAAGAAGGAAGAGGAGAGGAAGGAGGAGAGGAAGGAGGAGGAGGAAGAGTAGAAGAAGAAGAAGGAGGAGCTGAAGAAGGAAGAGGAGAGGAAGGAGGAGGAAGAAAAAGAAGAAGTGTGGAGGGTGAAGGGGATGAGAATTAGGAGGAGGAGAAGAAGGAAGAAAAATAAGTGTAGAGGGTGAAGGGGATGAGAATTAGGAGGAGGAGAAGAAGAAGAAGGAAGAGAAGAGTAAGAGAAGGAAGAGAAGAGTAGGAGGAGGACGGAAAAGAAGGAGAAGGACAGAAGAGGAGAAGAAATAAGAGGAGAGGAATGAGGACGAAGAGGTCGAAAAGGAAGAGGAGAAGGAAGGACAAGCAGGAGAAAGAGAAGGAGCATTAATCTATGGTCAGAATATACACGAATTAACAAAATGCAGAAAATAAAGAAAACAAATAAAGATGGAATTAAATAATACCAAATGGAAGAAGTATCTCGGTGAATAAAGTACCATACAGAGAGAGAGAAAAAATATCATTTCGCGCTCAATATCTCGTTTATATACTTAGACTATGATAGAAAATATGCATACTAAATCATAATCAGACGCCGTGGTTTTAATATGTCTTTGTAAATCTCAAGAATCATTTTTGATCTTTGTAAATCTCAAGAATCATTGATAATTTTTATCTGTTTATTCCGAACAATCACTTGATTCAGATCCTCGTATTTTATCTAAGTGTTCGAAAGGGGTGACTGATGTAAAATAAACGACAAACTAAATGACGGCAATGGTGATAAGAAATTCCGTTTCTTATCAAACCCAGGATGTAATTGTTTGTTCAAAGAAGAAGTCTAGATAAGCAAGATAAAAATGCATGTGGAACGCGAGCGGAAAGCCATAATAAAGATTATCTACTCTCCTCGAGGTTGTTTGTTCATCACTGGGCCATAAAGTCTTCAGATTATTAACGAAAAAGAAAAAACATCGACAGCGTTGGCTTTGTCAGAGAGCTTACGAAATTATTATTCTGTCCGGTTGAAGCTATATGATATGTCAATTACGTCGACAAATATAATTTTTCTTTCTTCTCCAGCTCGCTACTGCTTCTCAAACGCTTCTTTATCCTCTTTATTTTCTTTCCACGTTTCTACATTTTTTGCTCTTCTCTTTTTCTTCTTTAGTTCTTTTACTTTCTCCAGCCTCTCTACTGGAAGCATCAGTTGCCTGGCGGCCAACAACAACAACGGTAGAAACGGAAATAGCAACAACTGCAACAGCTGTAACAGTAACAGCAAGAGTTGCAACAGCAACAACAGCGCGGCTTCATCAGCAACAACACGTGCAAAAACTTGCCCGACCTTGTCCGACCCCGCCCCTTTGACCCCCGCGGTCTGCGCACCTTTTGCTGGTCATGCAGTCTCATGCGACGGAATGTTCCTGCACTGAATGCGTGTCCAGGGCATGCGTTCCCTGCGACACGGAAATCTCGCAAAAGAACCCTTTGGAAGGAGAGTTGCGACGCGAAGGAAATCTCGCAAAAGAACCCTTTGGAAGGAGAGTTGCG
>NC_091591.1:23802788-23815288 GCF_042767895.1 Penaeus vannamei | reverse complement strand
TTCAGCATCACATCCTCTCCTCTGGCATGGACACTGGATCCTTTTTCATGGACCCAAATCCTAACGCTTGTTCGATAACTTGATCACTGTGCCAGTGTGCAAATTGGATAATGGCCGAACTGGTGCCGCTTTCTGCTTGGTCAGAAACTTCCTTGCTCTGCTTCGCTCGGTCGTGAGCTAGACACGGACAACTTCAGATTTAAAAACGAAATCTGAGGGGAAAACATTATTTTCAAGGCGACTGTCTATCAGAAGAACACTAAACGATTTTAACATGGGCAGGTGTAGTACTGACATTTTTTGGATTAAAAAAAAAATCTAATAATCAATCTAATTATAGATATAATGCCTTTCATTTGTTTTTTGGAGAAGAAAATAAAAACGGAAGGTTTCGTTGTAGAAGGAAATAATTTCCGTGTATACAAATTGGAAACGTGAACGTCCTTGCAATCTCTAGGATATCAGAGCCATTTTCTTTCGATAAGAGAATGGACTTTGCAGGAATTTTCGATACCAGATTGCAAAAGAGATGCGAAAACAATAATGCCAAAATTCAGTGACCTTGGGAAATTGGACGAAAGGAAAGATGTGTATTTTTCGTTCGTGTTTTTTTTTTCTCTCTAAATAGTACTGAGGACTCCTTATCCTATGCAGATTCTCGTCGCCTCGCCCCTCTGGGAGAGGTAATCCGATCTCAGAGAGAGCAGGATGCCCGGCGAAGGAACCTGCCGCGTTTCGAGCCCCGACGAAGAGCAGGAGCCCGCCCAGAGGCCCTTCCGGATCCTGCGAACGAACCACCGAGAGACTCACCTTCCTGCCAGAGTTGCGAACCACATGCTGGTCAGAGCGCTGTCATGCTCGAGGGCCGAGGCCAGCGAAAGGACGTGTCCCCGAAGGGCGCGCTGCAGCCGCCGAGTCGCGCTGAGGAGGGAGGAGGGGGAGGGAGGGTGCGGTGGTCGGCAGGCGGGCAAGGGGGTCAAGTGAAGCCTTCGCGCAAACCCTCCTCTCAGCACAGGCGAGCACGCGGCACTGGCGACCCGAGCCGACTGGGACCCGGTTCGAGGCGCTGCTCCCCGCCCGCCCTCGTACCCCGTGCCCTGCCCTACCCTGCCCTGTCCTGCCCAGCCTCGCGATGCCCTGCCTGCCCTGCCCTGCTCTGCCCTGTCCTGTACCACTCGCCCCCCGCCGCGAAATCTTAGCCGACGATCTTCCCTCTCCGCCGCCGCCCTTCACTCTCCGTCCAGCACTCACCCCAACCTGTCGTTCGGGCGCCGCGCCTCGCCTCTCGCACACACACGGCGCAAGACCAGTTGGATCGGTTTCCGGGAAAAGTGTCTCTGATGGATTGATGGGAAGATGAGCATATTAGAATGGGAAGTGACAGAGATAATGGATGGATGGGTGGAGGGAGAGAGATAATGAGAGAGAGGGAGACAGAGAGACAGAGAGAAAGACAGAGAAGACGGATAAGAGAAAAAAGAGAAGCAAAGGCTAGTGACGTCACAGCCACGGATCAGAGAGGTTCAAGGGGACGACCGCGACGAGGTCAAATTAGGTCAAGGTCACGAAGCCAAGAGCAGAGCCAGATGCAGAGGGAAAGGACCCTGATGGGAATAGAGTAGACAGCAGAGGAAGAACTGACAAGATGCAAGAGCGTGCCGGGGAATAATTAAGGCAAAGTAGGCCAGCCTCAGTGCCACAGCCTCCGCCACAGATGCCAGCCGCCCACGGGGGACTGCCACTGCGAAATCCCTGTGTGTATGTGCGAAAAGTATGCATTAAAACTGTTAATTTCACAATGCAGGTGTATTTCTGATGACGTAACACTGAAATACATTAATTATCTTTCTTGTATTTCGAAGTCAATCATTGTTAATAGTACTTTTTTATATTTTTGTCACAATGAAGGGTTCTATGAAACCTCTCTGGGTAAGAAAGTAAGAATACGCAATCAGAGAGAGAGAGAGAGAGAGAGAGAGAGAGAGAGAGAGAGAGAGAGAGAGAGAGAGAGAGAGAGAGAGAGAGAGAGAGAGAGAGAGAGAGAGAGAGAGAGCATAAGAGAGAGAGAGAGAGAGAGCATAAGAGAGAGAGAGAGAGAGAGCATAAGAGAAAGAGAGGGCGAAAGAGAAAGAAAGAGAGAGAGAGAGCGAAAGAGAAAGGCAGAGGGTGAGAAAGAGCGCGACTAAGAGGAAGAGAGAGAGAAAGAGAAAATTATAACATATAAATATAAGTGATATTTCATTTACGATCTACTATCCCGTAAATGATCTTGCGTGGTTTAGACCAACCGCAGATTTTTTTTTTTTTATTAAATTCAAATATTTCTTGCTCTTCATGAAAAAAACAAATAAATATCAATCAATTCACATCAAAAACACATTATGTTGCTATTGTCGTTTGAATGTTAGATAGTTTACGGAAACTCTACGGGAATAACACGGAAAAAATAAGATTTCGAAGAATCTATTTTACTTTAATCTATGTACACATACACACACACACACACACACACACACACATATATATATATATATATATATATATATATATATATATATATATATATATATATCAATCTTGTACTGATATTGTTTATTAAAACTATATCTAGAAAGATTGTATAGTTATTTAACAGAAAAAATAACCTTGCGCTAAAATCTGGGATATGTCAATATCACTACAAATATAGTGCTAGAAAACATTTACCCATTTTTTAAAAACATTTACCCATCCTAAGTTCAATGAAAATGAAAGAGATTTCACACACTGTGATCCTACTGTAACAGAAAGTAAAAAAAATTGCATTATTGTAAATAACGACTTCTACATAGCATGACTTTCCTTGCAGCCTAACTATACTTTCACACACGGTACATGGAGCTTCTGTAGCTTCTGTAGAGAGGAAGGAATGTTAGTTTAAATTATATATATATATATATATATATATATATATATATATATATATATATATCCCTATTAATGCTAGATTCCCTTTGTAATTGTAACAGACAGTTAGTTAATGGTCACATGAACCTTTCTCATTTTCCATTCCCAAAACCGGATTAAAAGTATATATATATTCCTATCACACCAATGAACACATGTAACATTCTTCCAAAATATGTTAATATTACGTAGCTTTCACAATCCGGACCAAACATCTCACATCATTTCGTAACAAAAGCATAAATAGAGTACTAATAATAAGCGTCATTACCGACCGAGCTTGTCAGATCGAAACAACAGTTGAAGATATACATAAAATATACATAATATACAACAATATATACAACATACATAAAACAAGTATATACAACATACAAAATATACAAAATATAACAACATACAAACAAAATATACAACATACAACAAAATATACAACATACAACAAAATATACAACATACAACAATATATACAACATACATAAAACAAGCACGACCGTATCATTAAGCGAATTACGTACTGCACTAAACCACCGAAACATTTATTGGAAACTACGACCGAAACCTCTGCCAACGCACGTGCGACCGAAACACGAATCGAACCACGTGCGACTGAAACACGAATCGAAACACGTGCGACTGAAACACGAATCGAACCACGTGCGACCGAATCACAGATCGAAACACGTGCGACCGAAACACAGATCGAAACACGTGCGACCGAAACACGAAACGAAACACGTGCGACCGAAACACGAATCGAAACACGTGCGACCGAAACACAGATCGAAACACGTGCGACCGAAACACAAACCGAACCACGTGCGACCGAAACACTGGTCGAAACACGTGCGACCGAAACACAAACCGAACCACGTGCGACTGAAACACAGATCGAAACACGTGCGACCGAAACACAAACCGAACCACGTGCGACTGAAACACAGATCGAAACACGTGCGACCGAAACACGAATCGAACCACGGGCGACTGAAACACTGGTCGAAACACGTGCGACCGAAACACAAACCGAACCACGTGCGACCGAAACACTGGTCGAAACACGTGCGACCGAAACACAAACCGAACCACGTGCGACTGAAACACAGATCGAAACACGTGCGACCGAAACACAAACCGAACCACGTGCGACCGAAACACAAACCGAACCACGTGCGACTGAAACACTGGTCGAAACACGGGCGACCGAAACACAAACCGAACCACGTGCGACTGAAACACAGATCGAAACACGTGCGACCGAAACACAAACCGAACCACGTGCGACCGAAACACAAACCGAACCACGTGCGACCGAAACACAAACCGAACCACGTGCGACCGAAACGCTGGTCGAAACATGCCCGATCTTCCTCACCCAGTCATCCCGCCGTGAGAAGCAGATGCCAACCAAGGTCACCGCTTCCAACGAAACAAAGTGACGCTGTTCTCAAAGCAACACACGTCGCGGCTGCAGTCAGGATGTCCCCCCCCCCCCTTTTTTTTTTAGCAAGGACTTATTTGGGCGTTCAAGATGCGCAATACAATTTTTTGGGGGGAAAAACAGGATTTTGAGATAAACAGTCAGGCGGCCATTGCATGAGAAAAGTGAGCTGCGTTCTAGATGGTAAATTTAGATTCGGACCAGTTTTGTTAGACAATGTGTCTTTCAAACATATTTTTATGAGCTTTGGTGATGATAAGGAGAGTAATTGATCACACATACACATAACTAAAGTAATAATGCTAATATAGTAGCAGTAGTTATATCAGTGATAATGATAATGACAAAACATCATCATCATTCTTGTTGTTCTAATGATCATCCATATCACCATCAGCAGCCACAACA
This sequence comes from Penaeus vannamei, assembly GCF_042767895.1. Lineage (NCBI taxonomy): Eukaryota > Metazoa > Arthropoda > Malacostraca > Decapoda > Penaeidae > Penaeus > Penaeus vannamei. The sequence continues at coordinate 23,810,493 of NC_091591.1, read as the reverse complement.
TCGCGAACAGTCTGATCCACAAGGTCAAGGCGCCACTTTTTTCCAGAACTTGTGTGACTTTTTTTTATCCCGCGAAGAAGCCACTTTATCTGCACACTTAACTGAAGCTCGTCACACGTCCCTCCTCATTGCGATGAGCAGAGTCCTTCAAAATACTTGTGAGTTGGTAGTGGGTTATCGCGTCTCACAAAACATATGAATAAATAAATAGATAAATAGGTTACATCTAATAGTTGAAATTATTTTGCAAATATACGTATATATATAAATATATTTATAGATATAAGGCTGAAGAAATAAATATATTTATATCTACGGATAAAACACAAGCCGAAGAAAGAGTTGTAAACATTTTCTGTCTGGTGAACAAAAGGCAGACGAGGCCACAGAGGTAATACCAAAACCAAAATAATTCTCGATGGAAAAAAAGGATTCAAGAACTCAAACTTCGAGGTTATTTATGTCCACAGATGCCCAGAATCTTTGCCAGGGGAATCAGAACCTAAAAAAAACTGGGTCTTTAAGTTAGAAAAAAAACTTTCATTATGTATATTAATGCATTCTTGAGAGGATTTTGTATTCGTTGGACAAAAGAGTGAAATTAAATCGTTTAGTTGCTTGTTCGCTTTTAACTGTACTTCCCCAGATAAAGAAAATACCGTTAATCTTCATAATGCCTGTGGGTGCAGATTGTGATGAGTTACTGTGGTGTTCGTAGTTACAGTAATTTGTAAGTTTGATCTACAATGGTAATTATTTGCTTATCTCTCTCTCTCTCTCTCTCCTTCCCTCCCTCCCTTTCTCCCTCTCTCTCTGTATATATATATATATATATATATATATATATATATATATATATATATATATATATATATATATGTGTGTGTGTGTGTGTGTGTGTGTGTGTGTGTGTGTGTGTGAGAGAGAGAGAGAGACAGAGAAACAGAGAGTGTGTGTGTCTGTCTGTCTGTCTGTCTCTGAGTGAGTGAGTGTGTGTGTGTGTGGGTGTGTGTGTGTGTGTGTGTGTGTGTGTGTGTGTGTGTGTGTGAGAGAGAGAGAGAGAGAGAGAGAGAGAGAGAGAGAGAGAGAGAGAAGACCTTTCTACTACTATTTAAGTTCATATCAAAAACACCTTTTCTTTCTAATTACCAGCCCTTCATAAGCAACGCAATAACAGTTTCGAAGCAAAATCTCAAGCGACAGTATAGCATCATCAGCATCCCATCTACAAAACAAGTGAACGAATATATTCACACATTCATCCTATCCTAAGCAATTGCTGGTACCAGTCGTGAAATCATACTTGCCAAACGAAGTATAATACTATACCTATAATATAATACCTATAATTAATTGAATTATCTAAGCGAAGCATCCGAAATAATTATTAAATTATCGAAAAGAATGATGGTACTAGTCGTGAAATCATCCTTGCCAGACGAAGCAACACCTGTAATCAATTGAATTATCTAAGCGAAGCAACCGAAATAATTATTAAATTATCGAAACGAATTGATGGTACCAGTCGTGAAATCATCTTTACCAAACGAAGCAAAACCAGTAACTGATTGAATTAAATAAACGAAGCAACCGAAAGAAATTATTAAATTATCTTAGCGAAGAAACCCCAATAATGATTGTATTATTTAACACCTATAATTAATTGAATTATTTAAGCGAAGCAACCGAAAGGATTATCAAATTATCGAAAAGAATGATGGTATCAGTCATGAAATCATCCTTGCCAGACGAAGCAACACCTGTAATTAATTGAATTATTAAAGCGAAGCAGCCGAAATAATTATTAAATTATCGAAACGAATGATGGTACCAGTTGTGATATCATCCTTGCCAAACGAAGCAACACACCTATAATTAATTGAATTATTTAAGCGAAGCAACCGAAATAATTATTAAATTATCGAAACGAATTGATGGTACCAGTCGTGAAATCATCCTTGCCAAACGAAGCAACACCAGTAATTGATTGAATTAAATAAACGAAGCAACACCAGTAATTGATTGAATTAAATAAACGAAGCAACACCAGTAATTGATTGAATTAAATAAACGAAGCAACCGAAAGAAATTATTAAATTAAGCGAAGAAACCTTAATAATGATTGTATTATTCAAGCGAAGTAACCCCAATAATGATTGAATTATCTAAGCAAAACAACCCCAATAATGATTGAATTATTTAAGCGAAGAAACCTCAATAATGATTGTATTATTCAAGCGAAGTAACCCCCAATAATGACTGAATTATCTAAGCAAAACAACCCGAATAATGATTGTATTATCTAAGTGAAGCAACCCCAATAATGATTGTATTATTTAATTGAAGTAACCCCCAATAATGATTGTATTATTCAAGCGAAGTAACCCCAATAATGATTGTATTATCTAAGCAAAACAACCCGAATAATGATTGTATTATCTAAGTGAAGCAACCCCAATAATGATTGAAAGTTCTAAGCAAAACAACCCGAATAATGATTGTTTTATCTAAGCGAAGTAACCCCAATAATGATTGAATTATCTACCCACTAGAACGTAAATCGGCAGTGAAGATTTTATCCAAACAATGATTCTCTTTTAAGATATGTTCCCATTAAGTTAATTAAGTAATGAATTCACCCTTTTTGAAAACTTTAATGTTGCGAAAAAAAGGTCTTTTTATACTGTTGACCCAAATTTGGTACTTCCGTTCTACGAAAATAAAAATGGGAAAGACTAAAGGAACATATACCACCAATTCTTAAAAGAAGAAAAAAAAAGAAAAACAAGAAATATTTTGTGTATTTAGGGAGAAGGATGTGACTGAATGGGTTTTTGCTGTTTATCTTAACAGTTGCTTTGCTTTGAAAGGTTTGTTTGTCCACACATCTCTTTTTAGCTATACGAAAAACACTCTCCTTTTTTTCTTCCTCTTTATCTCTCTTTCCTCCCGTTCTTCGTGGCAAATTCTTCGTTACTGTCGTGCTTTTTCTTTTCTTTTCTTTTTATTGATTATCTACTTTTATTTCCTCTGCTACTTCTCTTTATTCATCTTTCTCCTTTTTCTCCTTCATCATCTTCTCTTGCTTCTCCTCCTCCTATGCACAAGTTACGCGGTTACGTCAAATTATAGGTGGGGGAGGGGGGGGGATGCCATCAGTTAGATGAAATATATATGCGACGATTATTCATAAAAAACACGAATTTACCCCTATTAATGTACATGGAACAAGTAATCGGATAAACAAAAACTGCTGTAAGTATTTTTGTCTTTTATGTTGTTTTTTGACAGTGAATGTTATTGTTTTAAAAAGATGTAAATACCACTCTTATGAATCATTTTTTTTTTCTCTTTTCTGTAAAAAAAAAAAAAAAACATTTACGCTCGTAATGATCAGAATCAAAACTAACATGTAAACACGGATATGCGTTGAAATAAACGAAATAAACACATACATACGAATATAAATAAAACGTAAATGATATCGCGAGTATGCTGTGTATCAAATATACTGTATATTGAGTTCAGTTTAATAAACGAGCAAGTGCTTATATGTCATGAACCCAAGTGGTCACCTTGAATGTTGCCAGGGCCGTCTGCGTGTCTGTCTGTTAATATATTTATGCGTTTCTTTCATTCTTCTGGGGCTCTGGTGGTTATATGCGTCTGGCGTAAGGAAATAACAGTGATTTATAAGGATGATAGGATCTTTCGTACGTAAATATTAGTGATTTATAAGAATGGTATGGTTTTTCGTATATAAATAGCAGATATTTGCGAGGGAATAACAGGGATTTGCAATAACAGGGATTTGAAAAGAACGATGATCTTTCGTACGTAAATAACAGGGATTTGAAAAGAACATGTTCTTTCGTACGTAAATAACAGGGATTTGAAAATAACGATATGATCTTTCGTACGTAAATAACAGGGATTTGAAAAGAACGACATGTTCTTTCGTACGTAAATAACAGGGATTTGAAAAGAACGACATGTTCTTTCGTACGTAAATAACTGGGATTTGAAAAGAACGATATGATCTTTCGTACGTAAATAACAGGGATTTGAAAAGAACGACATGTTCTTTCGTACGTAAATAACATGGATCTGAAAAGAACATGTTCTTTCGTACGTAAATAACAGGGATTTGAAAAGAACATGTTCTTTCGTACGTAAATAACAGGGATTTGAAAAGAACGATATCTTTCGTACGTAAATAACAGGGATTTGATAAGAACAATATGATTTTTCGTACGTAAAATGGATTTACAACAACGATATGATCTTTCGGACGTAAATAACAGTGATTTGTAAAAACAATACGCTCTTGTATACGTAAAAAAAAAACAAGTTTTCAAAAACAATATGATCTTTTATATGTAAATAACAACGATTTGCAATAACATGATTTATTGTCAGAAATTAATCATTTGCAATAACAAAGTGATCGTACTCAAAAAAAAAAAAAAAAAAAAAAAAAAAAAAAAATCAATAGAATAGGTAGATATTTACATGATGAAATTAGTCACTTCATCTTCATTGATCAAAAGACCGGATAAATTTAGCCTTGAATTGGATTAGTGTTGACCTTAGTCATGTCATGCCCCGGAGGTCATCTTAGGTTGGCTGAGCCCAAGATGGCAATGATGTGATAGAAAGGAGAAATGTAGAAGAAATGAAAGATGGGAAAGAAAAGAAGAAACACAGGAAGGAATGGAATAAAAGAAATAAGAAAATAAAAAAATAAAAGAATCGAGAAGGTAGGAATAGAGAAGAAAATAAGAAAATTGAAAAAATTAATAAATAGGAAAAGAAGAAGAAACAAGAAAGAAAATAGAAAGGAAAAAAAGAAAAGTAAACACACACACACAAACACACAGATATATATACACATACACACACTCACATACATACATACATGCATATATATATATATATATATATATATATATATATATATATATATATATATATATATATATTTACACACACACACACATGTATATGACCATCAATGTTTCTATATAATTCTGGACAGCCAGTGCTATGACTGCTACAATGATGAGCCGCTTCGAGGGCGTTTCAACAGATGTGTCTCTGTTAATGTGAATTTAACAGCCTTTGCCCGATAGGTTTGGTGCGGAACAGGTCTTCGTTTTAAGGAACTGTAGTCATTCTGATAAAAGAATTCCCTAGATATAATGCATGGAAATTTTGTCAGTATCCGTGCATATGTTCATTTCAACATTATGCTTCTTCGTCGCGTCAAATTTTGGAAATCAGACTTTTTGATAGATCAGTCTTTTGATATTTGATTAGTGTTGGCTGTATATATTATATCCCATGAATCCTAATCTATTTCGCTTTTTGTTTCTGTGTGTATTCGTAGTTCACAGAAACACACTCACACACGCAAACACATATCCATCGAAAATTCCATCGAGAATGTTCTGCAGCAAAGAGGAAGTGCCACAGCCAGGGAGAGCCAAGCGCGGGGTCAAGAGGGTGCCAGACCCGCTGCCTTCATAATAAGCAAAGCCGCATTTTTATCCATTGCATTATCCATTTATAGGAGCGAGCTTTCTCGTTACTGGTCTTTCCTCGGTGGTGACTCACAGGCAAAGGTCGAAGTATCAATTTGCTTGTCTGTTGTACCACACTCTCAGATAGAGACGGGGTGCGATCCAAAAGTAATGTAAATGCCTCAATAGAATCTTTATATTTTCTGGATATTTCTGTGAATCTTTAGTCGTCCTGAAAACACCTTCCGGGGATTACAGTGCAAGACAGAGGCAGCTCCTCCTACGTCGGGATTACGACTTGGAAGTCCCTTTTGACGAGGCGGGAGATCGACGTCTGGGATGCCTGCTGGACCACCGTCCTGGCCATGGACTGCCACCATCGGAAACAGGGAAAAGTCACCTATAATGGCCCCCAAAAAGTACCATTTATATCCATATAGTGAAACAGGGATATTATGAAATCAAATGACAGAAGCAGAATTCTGTTCCAAATATGCGTCCTCTAACATTCCGTCGAGTATTGTGCATCCTGCTTGGTTTTGGAGTAGACCTTCTTCCAGCGTTCCCTCTCTTTAGTAATGAATAGAGAGATGAATAACTAAGCGAAATATTCGGCGATCAGATATTTCTCTGTTTGTGGTATACAAATGCCTTCGAGCCAGCTGACTGTGGCTCGGAGGCGGGGAGGAGCCGAACTAGGGCGCGGGGCAACCGATCCTCCGACGCCACTGACTGACGGAGACAACCCACACGCGCGCCGCCTCCCGTGCTTTGGCGTTGATTTTTTATTTTATTTTTTTTTGCTTTGGCTCTGTGCTTTCGTGGGGTTCTTTGGCTTTGGCAATTGGTTTTCGTTTGATTCTGTGCTTTCATTTCTGTGGTTTGGTATCGAATTTTGATTTCCCTTCGGTTCTGCGTTCTCATTTTGTGCTTCGGCTTTGAATATATGCCCTAACTCTCTCTCTCTCTCTCTCTCTCTCTCTCTCTCTCTCTCTATATATATATATATATATATATATATATATATATATAAATATATATATATATTCATATATGTATTACCTTTGTCCCTCTCCTGTTTGTGCTTAGACTCTGTCTTTGAATCCATCGCTTTGCTTTAGTTTGACGCTCTGCTTTGACTTCCCCTTGATCTCAGTCACGGAACACCGGATCACGTCCATGGCTGAGTAGCAAACCACTCATCTTTCAAGAATCCATTTTTTTTTTTTTTTTTTTTTTTTTTAGAGAGAGAGAGAGAGAGAGAGAGAGAGAGAGAGAGAGAGAGAGAGAGAGAGAGAGAAAGAGAGAGAGAGAGAGAAGAAAGAAAGAAAATGAGAGAGAGAGATAAAGATAGGTAAATAGATAGATAGACAAACAGAGAGAGAGAGAGAGAGAGAGAGAGAGAGAGAGAGAGAGAGAGAGAGAGAGAGAGAGAGAGGGTTTTCTCTATGGCTCTGTACCTGGGGTTTGCTCTGGATGCACGTGGTATGTCGATGCGACTTTCGGAAAACCTTAGCAGCAGCATCCTACAATTTTGCAACACTGGTTAGTTAGAAACTCGGATTACTAATTGATATTTGAGACGGATTAAGTGCCAATAAAATTCACGTGAATCAAATATGATATTCAGGATGTTTTACGCACATCTTAAAATCTGTAGGGAAATGCTAGCGATCATCCTTCACTATAATTACTATTCTAGGTCGTGTGGTGACAATGTCTATCGTGGCAGCTAATAGTGCAAGCGCCATCCCTGGTCCACAATACTGGGGAATGCGAATTGCACTGAAGCTATTACTTGGGCTCGAACGGAAACACGAAGAAAAAGAAAATGGAGACATTAAGGAATACGTAAGAAGTACAGAAAAGCAAGGTTGATTAAAAAAAAAAAAAAAATGCATGATTTCGGTTTTTATGATGACTTACAAATCTACATTAACTTGAACGAGGGAAATCAACAGAAAGGATATATTCTAAGTACAGAGTAATCACGTAATTATTCATTTTGATACTTAATGCACACAATCAAATGCTAAATTTAAACCAACTTTTGTCACATATTCGTGTTGACGATATAACACTGAATATCTGGAAGTTTACGATTTTGTCTGGCATTTTAGGCAACTTCACGAGGAAGACGAATCGCCGGAAGAATTTAGTCCCAAAGCCCCCTCACCCTCACC
>NC_091591.1:23790288-23792788 GCF_042767895.1 Penaeus vannamei | reverse complement strand
CGGGAAAATTCCCCGAATAAACTGTAATAAATAAAAGATTGCAGAGCTGGAGGAACGGTAATTGAGCAGCCTAAGGAACGAAAAAAGACTGCGCATCGCTATTCTTGTCGGTGTCTTATTTATGGTCTTATTCTGCATTCTAGCCCTCGCTTGAAAATATAAAGAATATATTTCAGCGATGCTGCTGAATGTACTCCGGTCTATATTTAAGACGGCGGGACTGACCGTATCTCCACATCCGAATCCGAATTCGCATAAGGCCGAGGAGGAGGTCGACGAGCGGACGGAAGATGCCCAAGAAGAGCTGACGGACGCCGAGGAGGAGGTCGACGAGCGGACGGAAGATGCCCAAGAAGAGCTGACGGAGGCCGAGGAGGAGGTCGACGAGCGGACGGAAGATGCCCAAGAAGAGATGACGGAGGCCGAGGAGGAGGTCGACGAGCGGACGGAAGATGCCCAAGAAGGGATGACGGAGGCCGAGGAGGAGGTCGACGAGCGGACGGAAGATGCCCAAGAAGAGAAGACGGAGGCCGAGGAGGAGGTCGACGAGCGGACGGAAGATGCCCAAGAAGGGATGACGGAGGCCGAGGAGGAGGTCGACGAGCGGACGGAAGATGCCCAAGAAGAGAAGACGGAGGCCGAGGAGGAGGTCGACGAGCGGACGGAAGATGCCCAAGAAGAGAAGACGGAGGCCGAGGAGGAGGTCGACGAGCGGACGGAAGATGCCCAAGAAGGGATGACGGAGGCCGAGGAGGAGGTCGACGAGCGGACGGAAGATGCCCAAGAAGAGAAGACGGAGGCCGAGGAGGAGGTCGACGAGCGGACGGAAGATGCCCAAGAAGAGAAGACGGAGGCCGAGGAGGAGGTCGACGAGCGGACGGAAGATGCCCAAGAAGGGATGACGGAGGCCGAGGAGGAGGTCGACGAGCGGACGGAAGATGCCCAAGAAGGGATGACGGAGGCCGAGGAGGAGGTCGACGAGCGGACGGAAGATGCCCAAGAAGAGAAGACGGAGGCCGAGGAGGAGGTCGACGAGCGGACGGAAGATGCCCAAGAAGAGAAGACGGAGGCCGAGGAGGAGGTCGACGAGCGGACGGAAGATGCCCAAGAAGAGAAGACGGAGGCCGAGGAGGAGGTCGACGAGCGGACGGAAGATGCCCAAGAAGAGAAGACGGAGGCCGAGGAGGAGGTCGACGAGCGGACGGAAGATGCCCAAGAAGGGATGACGGAGGCCGAGGAGGAGGTCGACGAGCGGACGGAAGATGCCCAAGAAGGGATGACGGAGGCCGAGGAGGAGGTCGACGAGCGGACGGAAGATGCCCAAGAAGGGATGACGGAGGCCGAGGAGGAGGTCGACGAGCGGACGGAAGATGCCCAAGAAGAGAAGACGGAGGCCGAGGAGGAGGTCGACGAGCGGACGGAAGATGCCCAAGAAGAGAAGACGGAGGCCGAGGAGGAGGTCGACGAGCGGACGGAAGATGCCCAAGAAGGGATGACGGAGGCCGAGGAGGAGGTCGACGAGCGGACGGAAGATGCCCAAGAAGGGATGACGGAGGCCGAGGAGGAGGTCGACGAGCGGACGGAAGATGCCCAAGAAGAGAAGACGGAGGCCGAGGAGGAGGTCGACGAGCGGACGGAAGATGCCCAAGAAGGGATGACGGAGGCCGAGGAGGAGGTCGACGAGCGGACGGAAGATGCCCAAGAAGAGAAGACGGAGGCCGAGGAGGAGGTCGACGAGCGGACGGAAGATGCCCAAGAAGGGATGACGGAGGCCGAGGAGGAGGTCGACGAGCGGACGGAAGATGCCCAAGAAGAGAAGACGGAGGCCGAGGAGGAGGTCGACGAGCGGACGGAAGATGCCCAAGAAGGGATGACGGAGGCCGAGGAGGAGGTCGACGAGCGGACGGAAGATGCCCAAGAAGGGATGACGGAGGCCGAGGAGGAGGTCGACGAGCGGACGGAAGATGCCCAAGAAGAGAAGACGGAGGCCGAGGAGGAGGTCGACGAGCGGACGGAAGATGCCCAAGAAGGGATGACGGAGGCCGAGGAGGAGGTCGACGAGCGGACGGAAGATGCCCAAGAAGAGAAGACGGAGGCCGAGGAGGAGGTCGACGAGCGGACGGAAGATGCCCAAGAAGAGAAGACGGAGGCCGAGGAGGAGGTCGACGAGCGGACGGAAGATGCCCAAGAAGGGATGACGGAGGCCGAGGAGGAGGTCGACGAGCGGACGGAAGATGCCCAAGAAGGGATGACGGAGGCCGAGGAGGAGGTCGACGAGCGGACGGAAGATGCCCAAGAAGAGAAGACGGAGGCCGAGGAGGAGGTCGACGAGCGGACGGAAGATGCCCAAGAAGGGATGACGGAGGCCGAGGAGGAGGTCGACGAGCGGACGGAAGATGCCCAAGAAGAGAAGACGGAGGCCGAGGAGGAGGTCGACGAGCGGACGGAAGATGCCCAAGAAGGGATGACGGAGGCCGAGGAGGAGGTCGACGAGCGGACG
>NC_091591.1:23768435-23773435 GCF_042767895.1 Penaeus vannamei | reverse complement strand
AAATACTAATGACCAGCTTCTTCAGATGTAGATATAGGCAGATACTGTATTGTGAATGTGACCATGAATAATTATTAGAGTAGAATAAAGAAGTAGTTTTTAATTAGATATTCAATTTGATTGTTTAGTTCTTCATATATTGTTTATTTAACTTTAGATTCTACCCTAATTAGATGTCAGTGGCCCACCTGAAAACCAGCCCATGGCCCACAGTTTGAAGACCACTGGCGTAGTACATGAAGAAAGATCTTGAGTGACAAAAGAAATTGTTTTGTGGTATAAAATTTTGAGAGTTTAATAGGACATTTTTCAAGTGTTGGATCCTTTTTGGGACAGAATAAAGTAATCTGCATTATTGATGTGGCTTTCTCTCATTGTAGGGTTGAATTTATGGGTATTATCATTTCTACTTTTTTCCTTTTGCCATAATTTAGAAAGAACAATAGAATTGTTTAATTCATACAATTTTGTCATATCCATAAATATCTTGTATTAATGAAGGATAGTTTTGTTGTATTTCCTCTCATGTGTAAACGCTTGTTTTCTACAGTTGAGGGTGGTCACAGAGCCATCATCTTCAGCCGTATTGGAGGAGTGCAGCCAGATATTTACACTGAAGGCTTGCACTTTAGGGTTCCATGGTTCCAGTACCCTGTAATCTATGACATCAGGTATGAAATAATTGTTTTTGTTATGTGCCAAATTGTTAACAGTGGAAAAAGAGAACTGTCATATGAGACTTCTGATTATATTTATTTTTAATATCTTTTTTATTATATGTTTTCTTTTTATTCTAGGGCTCGTCCTAGAAAGATCAGCTCACCCACAGGTAGCAAAGACCTGCAGATGGTGAACATTTCCCTTAGGGTCTTGTCACGCCCCGTAGGTTCTGCCATCCCTAACATCCACCAGTCCTTAGGGCCGGACTTCGATGAGAAGGTAAGGTTTTGTACATTTACTTATTCGTTTTAATGCTAACCATTTTTTCATCCTTTTCTTTCAGAACTAGAATACTATAATTTCTTTCTTAACTTGTTTATCTATTTCTAATATATTTATTGGTTAGCAACTGTTGTATATAGTCTGTCATCTTACTGTGTAAAATTATGTAATTAATGCCCTTTCAATTCTTATCTTTACAGGTCCTTCCATCTATTTGCAATGAAGTCCTCAAATCAGTTGTAGCAAAATTTAATGCTGCCCAGTTAATCACAATGAGACAGCAAGTAAGTGAAAACATCAGTACCTTTGACAGAAACCCCTTTATACACAAAACCTATTTTGCATATGTGGGGTTTTCCTGCCATTATATTCTGTAGAAAGAGAAAAGCCAAATAAAAAAAGAGTTTGCATCCAAATTTTAGCACAAGACAAGTTTCAAGTTTTAATTTCTCACCTGTACTACTCCCCCAGGTCTCTTTGATGATCCGTCGTGACCTGACCCAGAGAGCAGAAGACTTCAACATAATCCTTGATGACGTGTCCATTACTGAGCTCAGCTTTGGCAGAGAATACACCAGTGCTGTTGAAGCCAAACAGGTAAATGTTTTAAATTGTAAATCTTTAGAATTGGTAAATCAGTTCTAACCAGTTAATATTTTAGCACAAGTAATAAGAAAAAGTAATAATTTTGTGCCTTGTATTTATACTTTATTGATTTATTATAGATATTTTTCAATAGTCATGTCCCATATGATGCTGTATTTGTGCATGTAATAAAAAAGGGTAGTCATTTTGTGCACTGTATATATACCAGTCATTTTTTGTTGTCAATAGGTGGCCCAGCAAGAGGCCCAGCGAGCCTCTTTCATTGTTGAGAGAGCGAGACAGGAGAGGCAGCAGAAGATTGTGCAAGCTGAGGGTGAAGCCGAAGCTGCCAGATTGATATCCTTTTATTACTCTAGTTGATGATACATGTGAAAAACTAAAATCTTCCATAGGTTTTGTAACATTTTCATATTTCAGGAGGGAAGTAAGGGATCAGATCACTTTTTACTTCCTTAAATGAAACTTTGCCATTTGAAATCAAAAGGAAATGGTATGTATTCAGTGTTTGGGCCATTTAATTAGCTGCAAGGTGCATCTTCTGTTCCCATACTGAAGCCCATCACTGAAATGTAAACCTCAAACACCAAGCACCACACATTTTCATTTTGGACAGGGACATCCATTTATTAGGTGTGGATCGAATTTTACTGACAGCAGTTAGCTCAGGAACTTAACTATCAAGTATTAGTTTGAGGGCTAGGGCAGTATATCAAGTTGTTCTATAGGGAAGTAGTTTTGCTGATTAGAGTCTTGCCTTCAGGTCATTGTCCTCTCATGATGATGTAACACCAGTCTCGGGGGCTTTGTTGAAGGTCTCACAGCTAATTATAGGAGTGAGTGGCCATTAAGAACCCCCATATCCTGATGCCCACTAGGTTCCTTAAGATGGTTTCATTATTTTGGGAGTATATATGCTAGTTTTTTAAATTTTGAGATTACAGTGCTATGTTTTTTTACTGAGCTCATTTGCAGAGTTAGGTTAATTAAATATTTTTTTTTTCAGCCTTTGTATCTTTAGCTTTTTTATTCTTAGCACATGTGGCTGCCATCGAATATTGCTTTATCCAAATTTATAAATACAGTGGACAGACCAGTATTGAATTACAGTGGACAGTTATAAAGTCCAACTTAATAATCTAAATTCGTCATGGGAATTTTTAGACTCCATTAGATTTTTATTTATTAATTAATTTTATGTGTTTATTTATTTGATTTATGATTTAGACTTCAGAAGACTTTTCCTTAACTTCTGCGCACATTGGTAATGCCATTGGCTTGAATCCAGGTTATCTGAAGCTCCGAAAGATCAAGGCTGCTGCTAGCATCGGCAAAACAGTGAGTTGAAAGCTTTTAAAGGAAATGAAATGTGTATGATGTGAATTAGATTTAGAATTTTTGTTTGAACTTAGTGTATACAGAAATAGAATACATTTGCTAATATTTGATGCACTTACCTTTCAGATTTCTCAAGCACAGAACAGAGTGTATCTTGGTGCTGACACACTAATGCTCAACTTGAATGACAAGGACTTTGACGCCAGTGCTAACCGTGTGACCAAGCAGTAAAACAGATGTCTAACCAAGAAATAGGAAAGTTAATGGGCAGTAGAGCAACTACAGTGTGTACTGAAGACTTGTTGTCAGTCGAGCTACAATTTGAATTAATTTCTCTTTTTTAATATATTTTATAGAAAAGCTAATCAGTATGTAACCCAGTGCTTTGATTTACAGATATTTGTTTTTCCTTTTCACCCGGGTGTTAGAAGGCTAGACAACCATACTGGTTCACTTGCCATCTTTGGATACGTGTGGAAGGATTTAATTTTTGTTAGTTTATAGTAATAAACCTTGTTTTGTACATGAAGAGTTGACAGATTTGTGGATATTTTCAGACAAATGTACATATATTATGAATTCATTTGTCAAAGATGTATATAGATAGAAACAAATATGGGCATCCACCTTTTTGCAAATAAATGTATAGGGAAAGTACCTTATCTTTTTATTCCCCAAATAACTTCACAATTAAAGACATCAGCATACATTAGAACAGGATACTGTGTTTTGGATGGAAGTGAAGTGGTCTTTCTCTTCCTGGAGTGCAGCATCTGTACAAGGGACTGGTTATTAAGCATAAAATCCGAAAACAACCCTGGAATATGAATATTGAAGAAATATTAAGGGATCCTCTGAATTTTAGAAAAAATCATCCTTTATTAACAACCAAATGAAAAAAGGAAAGACAGCTTGAATAGTATTCATGAATACTTCACAAAGATAAATGTTCTGCGAATGGAATTATTACTTTTCTTACCAGTCGCATGCTCCTTGTCGTGGGGTGCTGAGGAAACGGAGACTGAGGCCCAAAGTAGATGATCACCCCTGCCATGGAACTCAACTCTGGTCTCAAATAATTTGCATGGTCTTTTCTTCTTTCTTTTTCCTTCTCTTCTTCACCCCCTCCTGTTCACATCCTCAAGAGTAGGCCGTGCTGAAAGGATGAAAGATTGGCGTAGTCCTGAACGGCCTCCGTATTTTGTTTATTTCCTTTTTACCCTTTTCACTACCATACTAACCAATAGCGTTCTAAAACCTTTGACGTCTAATATTTTGTCCTGATTGACCAATTTTTAACCGTTTTTGCCACAAAACCTTGTAATTATGATCTAATATTGGGGATTCGCCCCTGCCTCGGTCTCAGCCCTTGGTGCAAACAATTTTATACAGCTCTTTCTTTCACTTTACATTTACTTTTTTCCTTCAACCTCTTCTGTCCTTTTTCGAAGGTGAAAAAGCCATGCTGAAAGGATAAAATGCTGGTTTTGGGTCGGTCTTGAACGGCATTGAGGAGCAATGGGCACGGTTTTCCCGCTTGGTTATCTAACCCTTACCCATCATGGGAACCCTGGGGAATGAACCGTTTCTCTTCCCCACATACTCCAAGCTTACCATGGTCCTGATCACTTCGACTTTTCTGGTTCCTGACCCCAGGCTCTCCTTTGATCACGACTACGAGCACTGCTATCAGCTCAATCCATTCTAAGTCACCCAACTAACATCCTCCACTCTATCTCATTCTCCACAATCTCTTACTTTCAACCATATCCGCACTTATTGATATTCTTTATTGCCCCCCTCACTCGACTCTATAGCCCAGCGAAGTGGGATCGAGTTTTTGTGATCACCCTACAACCCCTTACTCTGACAACACCCAACTCTTCCAACAATGTCTCAAAAAACAGGTAGACAAAGTTATCTTCCGTAGCTGTCCCGACCCGTCTCAAAAAACAAGCATACAAAGTTTTGTTGTAATTGTACCGGAACTGTCTCCATCTTCCTAACTATCTGTCATGTCTACGACAAGGATTGCAAGCGACTTGCTCACCTGCCTTATTGACTATGGGAAAGTACCAGTACAAGGCAACATTATACCCTCTAGAGACCGACGATTG
>NC_091591.1:23748435-23763435 GCF_042767895.1 Penaeus vannamei | reverse complement strand
AGATATTCATTCTCATTCATACCTTTTCTATAAATAGTCAGCACATATTTACAGAAAATGACTATTAGAATGGAGGTCTTTTATAGTATGCAGACTTAACTTGATTCTGCTATGAATAAGATTACTATATTGTTAAAGTGATTTTATTCACTCCTTTTCACTGCATAATTTCCTTAGTACAATTTATTATTTTCCTTCATTATTGTAGGCATTAAAATTTTGATTTGGTTGTAACAACTTTATGATATGGTTAGTTTTCATCCTGAAGAAAACATTTTCTTTGTTTTTGTTTATAAAGACCTTGAGAATAGTCAAAATGTAAATTTATAAATTGCCAAGAGTTGAAAGATGGCCCAGTTTAAAAACGAGTAGACCTTGGAATTTTTTATTGCACTGATGTGCATATATTCACATATGATTTCTTGAACATTTAGCTATTTAAGTTTGATATTCCTTGATTCATATATTTATATAAAATTATAGTAAACTTATATAATCATTACAATTAAAGACAATTTTTTTTACAGCATGGATTCACCAGATCGGTCAGACACACCTGGTCAGAAGGCCATAGAAGTGTCACAAAACAATATGGAAGTCTTCAAGAAACCCATTCAGCCAGCTCCTCGGAAGAAGAAAAAAGTGTTAGATGAAGATAGTTATGTCAAGGTTAGACAGGAGTTCCTTGCTTAATTTACAATGTCAGTTTTTGCCCTTTTGTTTTTAACCTCCTTTTTATTATCTTGTCATTCTGTTGAGTGAATTATGCTTTGCAAAAACTGTAGATACCATTGTTCACTGGTGTGGTGTACTTGCACCAGCCACTGTGGTTTTATTTTCTTTATTTTGTTTATGCACATAGCCTCACAAGGAAGTCACCAAGGAGTGATTACTAGGCCTACCTACCACATTCTTTGATTTTTTATGGCATGGAAAAAAATATATTACTATTTTGTTGTTTTTACCATTATTTTTTTCATCTTAATCATCATTATCATTATGATTCCTATAACAAAATATGAAACCCCTTTTCTTACTGAAAATTCAAGGTATGGGTAAGTAAATGATGTCCGATAGACCTAGTACTTGATTCCTTGGTGACTAAGCACTAATAAGATAAAACCACAGGGTGCAGCACATGTACTCATGCAGTCCTGGCATTGACATGTTAAAATCATGGTTATCCCATATGTTTTTCTTTTTCTGTTTCAGGAAGTGGAGAAAATAATAGAGAGAGATTTTTTCCCTGATCTGGAGAATTTGAAGGATAGGTTGGAGTACTTGGATGCCAGAGAGCAAAATGACATGGTCAAGTTAAGGGAACTTTACTCCAAATACTCTGCGGGGAAGGAAACGCCTGTCCTCCGCAATGTTGAGGAGAGTCCAGCAACTTTCGAGACTCCCTCTGAGAGCCGAGGAAGTGCAACACCCCGGATGGCAAGTGCTTTTGGAGAAGGGTTGGAAACTCCAGAGACCAATAGAAAAGACAAACAAAGTGACAAGGTCTCTGTGAGTGGGAAAGAGATGTCGCTGGATGAATTCCTTCAAAACCACACAAGTGAAGATAACGAGAGCTTTGAGCAGATAATGGAGAAAAGCGAGCAGCGCTTCAGGGCCAAGGTATGAGGTCATCCTTTTGTGATGAAAGTTGGAGAGAAGTTATTAATATTTTTTGTAAATGACTTTTATCAATGTTATTTCATATTCAAAAAGGTTCACAAGCTTCCAAAATTTTAAAGCCTTTTTTATCTCATACAGTGTCCATTTTCCATTTGCATATACAAACATATATATACATGTACTGAAACAGCTAGCTATTTAATGTTCTTTGCTGATAGTGAAAAAACAACAACTGCAAAGCCTCTGGGCACTGGTTCCCAAACTGTCTTGGGGAGCAGTGAAGCTACAGCAAACTTGCCAAATAAATTTATTTACTAAATTATGTTTTATTTGTAAAGTACATGTTTGTCTTTAATCTTGTTATTTTCAATTTGAAGTATACCAAAAAAAAAAAAAAAAAAAAAAAAAATGTATGTCCTCATGTGTGTATGAGGGGAGGGGGGTGCTAGGAACCCACCTGGAAGCCAAGGGGACACCAGCTTGGAAAAAACTTGGGAACCAGTGCTCTAGGATAGAGAATTTTCTGAACAATAAATTTCCTTGCTGGCAATTTTTTAATGGTCAGGGCCAAATGTGTAAGTTTTAATTTCAGATATGATTGTATATTGTCTGTTTTTTACATTGCGCTAAATTTCTAGACTTCAAATGTTTAGTTAGGCTGACTGTGTGCATTGATTTCTGTAACCAATAACTTGTTCTTTCTTTCACCTATATCCTTTCCTCACATTTACATAGTGAGAGGTTCTGTAGCTGTCCTGATAAGCAATGCGGATTTATTCTTTTTTTTTCTCTCTCTCTTCTTGCAGTACTATTGGATGTTTGATGCAGAAGAAAAACACAACAAGGAACATTTGCCAAATCTAGCTTTACCAACGGCTGAGCAGCAAGTTCAAGCCTCAACCTTGGCCATCACAGGAACCTCGGTGCAAAATGATACCCGGCCAAAGCAGGTGGAAAATTGGAAATTTGAAACATTCAACTCTGTCATGTTTGTGCCTGATGGTGAGTCTAAAATGCTAATCTACTTTTTTGTTAGTGTAATGTTTACAGTAGTGGCTATGGTTGGAATGGATGAGATATATGATACTTTCTAGTATTATGGCATTGCAAAACAACATAATAACAGCAGTATTTATGATTAATATATTCTATTCATTTTAAACTTCATTTTGATATTTCTTTCACAGCGGCACCTTTATCAAAGACAAGATCTGTAGAACTTGCAAAACAGAAGAAGCGTGAGATAAGCCTTTCAAACACCAGGTTTGAGGGCAACCCCTTTACTGAGACCTTGAGCCAAGCAGCAATGATTGAGGCTTCAGCTATCCAAGCCAGCAAAAAGGAAGGCAAAGTAGGAGTGGATGGTAAGTTCTGTGGGATCCTTTTTGTAGTATCATTATTACTTTTTCTGAAGGTGGAACAACTGCCTTTTTTATCTTTTACTTTATATAAGTATGTGTGAGTGTGAGTGTGAGTGTGTGTGTGCGTGTGCGTATGTGTGTGCGTGTGTGTGTGAGAGTATGTGTGTTCTTTTACTTTATTTGATATGTATGCATGAGTTTGTGCGTGTGTGAGAGTGTGTGTGAGTGAGAGTGAGTGACAAAGTGTGTGTATGGGTGAGAGTATGTGTGTTCGAGAGTATGTGTGCAAGAGTGTGATGTGCGGGTATGTGTGTGTTTTATTTGTTTTTGTGTGCAAGTTATCAATCTCTGCTTCTTGATTTATCTCTAATGTCGCCATGGAAATTTTTGCAGGCAAGGAGCTGGGGAAAGACACCCCGAAGGTGAACGGTTATAGCTTCGTGACAGCCCCATCCCCTATTCCTGGTGTGGATGCCTCACCCCTCATGACGTGGGGTGAGGTAGAAGGAACTCCTTTCCAGCTTGACGGCAGCCAGACCCCACTTTTAAAGAAACACACTCCTGGGCCCACGTACAGGATGCCTAAGCTTCCCAACAGGTTAGTTTCATTATGATGTTGAGGTTACTTTGTTTGCAAGCTAGAATAGAAAGAAACATTGTTGATCATCCATTTGATGCATCTGGGACTACATTATCTCCACAAGATGTATTTGTAGCAGATATTTTTTTTATCAGATTTAGGCATATTAAGAGGTGCCTAATGTAGAGCTGGTAATATAAAATTACACAAAAAAGTAATCTCTTTATTGAATAGCAAGGAAAAACTGTAACTTTTGAAATTCATATTGCAATGGTTGATCTCAGAAGGAGGCAGATTCTGTGTGCTTATTCTTGTAGGTAATTTTCTCTTGGATTTTGTAGAAACTATGATGTTTTAATGATTATATGCTTTGATAAACTTAACCATCCCTTTAATTATTTTTCCAGAGAGCGCCTTGGCCTCCAGCTGGCTGAGAAGGCGAGTCAGAAGCACAGGCTCAAAAAGGCCAAGGCTGCCACTGCTACCATGACCTCTTCAAGCACTCCTGGCAGCAGACACACCCCACAGTCATCACTGCAGAGAATCACCTCCATGTCTCCAGCAGCACAGAAGCTTCTCACAAACAAACTAGTAGTTAGACAAGGTACTGACAAAGCCCTGAGAGCCTCTTACACCCCTTCACCAAGCATTCACCGAGGTTCCTCAACGCCAGGAGCTATTACACCAAAGACTGACTATCTCTCCAGTGCACACAGAACACACACACCGAAAATAAAGAAAATAAGAACCCCATCAGCATCTATTGAAGATCCATCCCCTGGGCTCACTGATAATCTACTGAATTTGCCTCGGAGAGCAAAGACAAGCCCTACGGAAGGTAGCAATGAGTCACAGGAAGGGCCAAGAAAGCGTGCAGCTGATTTCTTTTGAGTATGCTGACCACATATATCCATTGAATACTAATATAATTGTCAAATTATGATGCTCAAACTTTGTGTATAAGGTGTAAGACAGTTTGTAAAGCAGAAAGGAGGGGGACTAGAAAGGTTTCATAGTAAGGATATGACCTCAGTCCCAGCTCTGTTGTGCCTTCATCCTCTTCCATTGGCTGTTCGTTCATTATGTACATTAATTATCCTTGCAGTACTTACCTTTCATAGATCTTATCTTAAAGAGCTAAACAGTATTCCTTGGGTTGGTTGGTTTATATATACTGTTGCAAAATTTCCATACTGGAAGCAGTACTATACATCATCTGTGTCATATTACTATGTGTATTTACACATCTCTCTTCAGTGTTTCTGAAATAACACTATCATTTCCATTATCTTGAATTTCATTTTGTTGCAATGTTTCCTTTGAATTAGCATCACAGGTGGGATTAATTCAAAATCATCACATAGTCATACTTTAAAGTATGAAAATCTGTATATATATATATTTAGCGAATGAATATTGGTGCAAAATGTCTTGATGTAGTGCGAAAGAAATTCTAAAACTTCTGTTAGCATTTTTCTCCCTTTTGTATAATTTATTTTCTTTATAGTGTCATGTTTCCCAAAGAGAGAAGAAATGGCAGAAACACATTTGATTGCCTGAAGTGCTTTAGTCAAGGGACATATGTTGAGAGGATGTTGAAATTCTTCAGTAGTACCAATATAGCACTACTATTTTATCGTAACTTATCATGTACCTAAATGGAGATGGTTAGTGAATATATGACTGGGTTTGTAAGCAAATACTCCACTTTACTTATGAATACATGAATTAAAACAATTCAAATAAGTATGTGTTATGTCCTGTGTTGTGAGGGGCAAAGATATAATACATGTTTGTGAATGTATTCAGTGTACAGGTAACTGCACTGAAATAAGAAATCTGTTTAGATTTATAATTGTTCATATTGCCCTCAGAGTGATAATACATTTCTTAATAAAGAAGTCTTTTTTTACCATAAACTTTAGTTTACAAAATGTCAACAAATGACATGTGTAATGACTGCTGAATATTAACTTCTGCAAACATCATGTACACAGTGCAAATACACAAATGAAATGCATATGTACATGAAATTTGCTTGTTCTAGTCTTTAACTTCAGAATTAATGACTTGATTTCTTTGCAGTCATAGCTTGAATGAGCAACTACACATTAAACCTGCATTTATATATTCTGTCCACTGTAATTTTTGTGATTTTTGTTCCACACATGATTCCACAAGTAAGTCAGTAACCCAACAAGATTTCAACTGATATCCCCTTCCTGCAATTATAGGGAAACTGTTTTATACTTATTAATAGTGATAATACCACTACTATTTTTTTATCAATGACACTCTGATTAGTATGGTGTTATTAAAAGATCAATAACAATAAAGAATAAATCAAATAGGAAAAATCAAGGATAAGGGTAAACAAGTAATTGACTTCTCAGTGACTAAGCTCTTGTGAAACCTTCTCAGTATAAACACAATGAATGAACTAAACTCACAGTGGATATGGCATGTTTGTCATGTAATCCCAGCACCATGGGTGATGAACAAATAACTCATGCTATCACAGACTCCTGCAACTCCTTTTTATCAGTTGAGAAGCTGGCATCTAATGAGGAATTATAAAATCTTCACTTAGCCTTGGGCAATGATAGACAGATGCGGCAACTAGCAACACCGTGTGAATATTCTGATTTGAATAAATCTCCCCAACTCGAGTGGCGGCAAATTTTAGTGAAAATTGTCACTACTAGTCATCATTTGTCAATTATCAAAACAGTGCCTCCTTGAAATCTACAGCGATAGATTGCCGGATCTGGTTACCCAAGGCTATTGCCAATGCTTTCCATAGCACAGATGACTGAAGCTACTTAAGCAGTATGACAAACAACCTGCGACACAGCTGAATGCAGTCTCGCAAATGGCAATACTATTACGGCTATATTCCTCAAGTATTGATGTAAAGAAATACTTGTGCTGTTCAAGTGGGTCACTGTTTCACATCTGTATTCCAGCATAGTCACTGTAATGACATGTAACTGCCTTTTCATGTTTTTCAATGGGACAGTGCGATGTACCATGGCGGAATTGGTCTTACAGAGGAACGCGGTGAAAGTATTGATATCTTAGCTGATGGTTTGATGTTGATTTGTGATACACGTTAGGTGTCTGTGTATAATTTATGTAAAAGTGTATTGCGGAGTTGGCAATTATAGGGCGAGGTTGTCGGTATGTCACGACTCTAATGGTGCGCGGAAAGAAATAACTCTTGTGGATTTGCGCGTTCATGTAGTACGTTTCTGACTGTATGAGTGGCTAGTATTTAATTTTTTAGGGGCTGCAAGAGTGTGGATCTTCCTCACAATACCAGGTGTTTTTGTGTAGGGTTGGTCATGAAATTTACAAATCGGATCATCATTTATTCAATGATGTTTGTTGGTGTACTCTAATACAGAGAAAAAAGGTCTCCATTGAATATGTTTATAAAGAACAAGAAAAGGAGAGACCAAAAACAATACTTTATGGAGTAACAGATATACATGCAGCGTGAAGAAGAGCGATCCAGAAGAATAGGTTCGATTTCTCAGAACTGCAGTAATCTGGGAAGTCACGCAAGCACACCCACACATCCACACCCACACACAAAACATTTATTTTAACAGTCCAGTGTCTTTGGGTTGTCTCTTTCTGCGCACGTCTGTATAGTCTTTGATATTTATGATGATTTCTGTGTAGTTTCATGTTAAATCAGGGAAGATTACCTATTTGATGAAGTTCACGGCAGTGCGGATGACATGTTTTAAGCTGACCCACGGAATAGAGGTAGTTGGTGCCTCGTCCGATCTTATCTTTGTCTGTTCTAGATTTGAGAAATGTTCGTATACGTTTCTACGAAGTCTGTTGATTTCCTGTCATGATTCACTTGGTCCTAGGATGACATCTGTGTTATGTTGAGAGGTTCTAGTAAAAAAATAAATAAATAAATTCAGTGTGTTATGTAGTGAAGTGAGGGCTACCGTCCGTTGATTCCATGGCTTGTTTTAATTTGCTTTCGAGTTGGCTGGAGTACCGTTTGTGAATGTGAAGAAGGTGTTAATGATGTCTATGAAAGTCTTATACGGCCGTTTATACGAGAGACGATGACTGGGATGTCGAACTCGGGCTAGATGACGAAAAGACAAGACGGCAGTGCAGTTGATGTCAGGAAGCGTGGATGAAAAATCAATCCAGATGAGTGTTGTCGGGATGCAGAGGCGGGGCAATATGATTGCAATATGATTGGCCACCCCGTGTACGCCCCCCCCACCCCCCCATGGTTATTTATTCGTCGTAATGTCAGTCATTGCGTCAAGTTCTTTGTCGACATCCACTTGATAAAAGTATACCCAGCTGATTTAATGCGGCCAAGAAAAGCAAGATGAAAACATAAACTCTGTAACTGTACACTATAAATATTCAAGTGGGCAGCCTTAGTTTTTATTTTGGTCTATCCAGATTTATTGTTGTTACCCCCTTTGCCCCCACCAGAAATTTCTCTAGACACGCCCCTGTAGGGATGTACTGGTGAGAGAGATTTAATTTTTTTCATTTTTGTTTAAAGGTAGTCCAAGCTTGTAGAAGTAAGGACAGGCTTGCAGTTGGATCTTTGAGTTTGTATTCAAGTGATTTTATAGTCTGTCATGGTGTGGTCTATGCTTGACTGGTAACGACCTCTTATTAGAGTTTGTTGTTTTATTTTTACGTATCACGGGCTTTGCAAGTAGGGGAAAGGGTCTGATGTCAGTGTAAGAGTTAACCGTCTTGTTTGGCTAACCCCGATCAGATTCGCCTTAGGTTAGGGGCAGTGTGCAGACGGTTTGGAATTCAGCAGCTCTCTCTCTCTCTCTCTTTCTTTCTTTCTTTCTTTCTTTCTCTCTCTTTCTCTTCTCTTCTCTCTTCTCATCTGTCTGTCTGTCTGTCTCTCTCTCTCTCTCTCTCTCTCTCTCTCTCTCTCTCTCTCTCTCTCTCTCTCTCTCTCTCTCTCTCTCTCTCTCTCTCTCTCTCTCTCTCTCTCTCTCTTTCTCTCCCTCCCTCCCTCCTTCCCTCTCCCTTCCCTTCCCTCTCCTCCCCTCTCTCCCTCCCTCTCCCTTTCACTCACACACCCGGACTAAATCAGCAAAATTACCTGCCTCAAAACCGCAACGAAAGCAAAATTATGTTATTGTTCCATTTCTGACAAACTGAAGAAATATCAGTATCAAAAACAAGACTATAAAGATAAATAGCAGAAAATAAGCGAGAATAAAATTAATCTCACCTTGCAAAAAGTTATGAGAATGTATTAGACAACGAAAACAGAATGTAATTTGAAAAGATGTGCATTTTTGGGCGTAACGGAAAGGAAAACTTTGTCGGCGGGAGATTCTAGTCCCGTTATATTCGCCTGAGGCAGTAGCTGCTGGTCTTACGTCTGTCTGTGTGTGTGTGTGTGTGTGTGTGTGTGTGTGTGTGTGTTTGTGTGTGTGTGTGTGTGTGTGTGTGTGTGTGTGTGTGTGTGTGTGTGTGTGTGTGTGTGTGTGTGTGTGTGTGTTTGTGTGTGTGTGTGTGTGTGTGTGTGTGTGTGTGTGTGTGTGTGTGTGTGTGTGTGTGTGTGTGTGTGTGTGTTTGTGTGTGTGTGTGTGTGTGTGTGTGTGTGTGTGTGTAAGTGTGTGTGTGTGTGTGTGTGTGTGTGTCTGTGTGTTTGTTTGTGGTGTGTGTGTGTAAGTGTGTTTGTGGTGTGTGTGTGAGTGTGTGAGTGTGTGTTTACTTGTGTCTGTCTGTCTTAATAATGCGGCTCATTGAAAGACTAATGGGAATAACTAAATTTGATGGTAATAGCGAGAACATATAGCAAATTTTATCAAGATGAGCAGGTTATCAAATCTTAGTGATAGGGCATTCAACAGGAACAAGTAAAATATTATTCTACATATATTACAACGATCATTACAACGGTAATTACTAATCATGATAATGACAATTCTTTCATACAAATGATAGTTATAATGGAAGTGACAGTAATGGAGACAATAACAATAGTACTATGAGAGTTATAATGCCTATAACAGAATGGTAATAAATTTTGTGTTTGAAAATAACATAACAAATAACATTGACGATTGTAATGATAGTGATTATATTTGTAACAACAGCAATGCTGTTGATGATATAAGAAATATATATAATGGTAATATAGTGACAATGATGGTAATGTTATATTGATATAGTAGAAATAGTAATTGCAATAATCATGAGAGCTATGATGATGATTAGTAATCAGTGAGGATAATTGCAATAATGATTGTAATAGTAAGGAAAATAACGATTATAATGATAATTATAATGATAATGAAATGATAATGGCAATAACAGTAATGATGATGATAAAAATGATAATGATAATAATAATGATAATGATAACATTAATGATAATACAATAATGATAATATTGATAATGATAATAATACGATGATAATTATGGTATTGATAATAATAATAATACGATGATGATGATATTGATAATGATAATGATAATAGTAATGATAATAGTAATAATAATGATGATAGTAATAATGATAATAATGATAATACTAATGATAAAACCAACAATAATGATAATTATAATAAGGATGTAATTAGTATTTAAAATGACAATGATGATAATGATAACATAATGATAATGGTGATGCTAATGATGATAATAATATGAATAGTAATAATACTGATAATGTTGATAATAATAATAATAATGAAAGAAATAATGATGATAATAAAAGTTATAGTAATGATAATAACAATGATAATGATAATAGTAATAATGCTAATAAAATAGTAATGACAATAGTGATAATAGCAGCAATAATAGTAATAGCAATAATGAAAATGATAACAGTAGTAGTAATGATAATGACACTGATAATGATCATAGTAATAATTATTAAAGACTAAGACTAACAATAACAATAATAACAATAAAATCAAATAAAAATGATAATAGCAGTAGTAATGATAAACATCATAGCGATGATAATAACAATAATAAAATAATACTTTTAAATATAATAATATTAGGGAATATGAGGCACTGGTTTCTCCCTCTTTAACCCTCCTCCTGCCTTTCGTCTCCTCTCTCCCTTTTCCTTTTCCTCTCCCTTCTCCGCACTCTCACCCCCAGGTCTTCCAGTTCACTCTTCCCTCCTCACTTTAAATCCCCCCTCCCACTTCCCTCCTCTTCCTCCTTATACTCCTCCACCTCCTTTGCTCCCTTACTTCTTTCCTCCCTCTCTCTTCCTCCATTTTTTTCTCTGAGTGCCCCCTCGATTTCCCTTTACCTATCCCATTTTCTTCTTTAAGTCTCCTCCATTTTCCGTTCCATATTTCCCTTTCCTCCTTAAGCCCCTTTTCCTGAAAACCTCCCTTTCTCCCCCCCCACCCTTTCCTTCCTCTTCAGTATTTATGTTGTCAGTTATCACCTTATTTTACACCAAAACGTAATAACTTCCATTAAAATACAGTTTTCTCGAAGGCGCAGTCACATTTGATTTCAAGCGTAAAATGTTAGCTTAACCTAGGAACGGACGGACAAAACAAGAGCAGATTTATTATATAAAATACAATAATGATAATAGTGATTGATAACAGCAAAAACAATAATAAATCAGTGATAATAAGAAATAATGCTAATGGAAATCATAATAATGAGCGATGACAACAACAACAAACAACACAAGAGAAAAAAGAAATCTTGAAATCCTATTTGTTACTCGTCAAGATTATCGCAAACCGTTGCATCATTGCCATATTGTTATAGTGAAACCAACTCGCTGTTTTCGACCTTCCTTGAAACCAGGATTTCAGCGCATCCCCCCTGGAGGTGAATGGAAAGCGATCCTCTATGTAAACCGGTCTTTACACACAGCAAGTTCAGCGAACATTTATAGGACGCTGTTGCTGCTGCTGCTTAGTATTTAAGTTAAATAATCTACCAATTATTATATGGTAGATTATGTTTATTATACCGTCGAGGTAGATTGAATATGTTAATTTATTCATGAGAATAGATTATAAATATCAGTTTTCATTTTTTTTTGTTTATACTCTACCGGTTACCCAATTTCTTGTTTTCATCAGGTTGTTTCACTTATCTATGTTTGTATAAATTAGAAGAATGAAAATAGTGCAATGAAATAACCTAGAATAACCCCATAATTGAGACGTGGCACCTTTCTTTCGTCCGCAGTGGGGCATTGGGTTAACCTACCGCCTCAGTGTCCTACATATTCCCCCGGCGTAAACACCTCGCTCCTTCTCCTGCTTCCGCGGTCACACAATCCATAACATTGTTGAGTTGTCCGAGCATTAAGTGATGGGCATATCACAACATGGTAACGGCGACTCGAAGAAAGATTTCTGTAAAAAGTAAAGAGATATAATAAGACTTGTTTATATAATAGAACTAATTAAATGTAATAGTTGTACAGTGAAGCACTGCGACCGGAGCCGTTTAATACAGTAATTCGAGAAAAGGTCGGTTCCTGAGTTCATGCAAGGACGAAGATGGCGTCCGGTCGACTTCTCGTGCTTCTGGCAGCAGTTAGTGTGATCCTGCAAGCCGGGTCTTCCGTTATAGCTGAAGTCGACGATCATTATTCAGGTTTGGAGACCACAGCGGGAGAGGACCTGCCTGGCGAAGACCTCGGCGCTTCCTCTGACGAACTGGTTGTAAGTCAGGACGAATATGACGATGACCAAATTTCCGACAGTTCTGATAATGATACGATAAGCGACCCAGGGCGTCAGAATAAGCTCATTACGAACGACGACACCTTCACGACCTCGCTCCTGATGGACATTCGGGACATCCTTTACCGGGACAAGGAGCAGAGCAGCCCGCCGGAAGCCGTGACTCAGCAGCTGGAGGACCTGAGCGAGAGCACCAAGGACGCCCTCGAGGGCATGGCGAGCAGCGTCGCGCGCCTGCGGGAAAACACCGACCAGAAGGTGAGTATTGTGCTCGAGACGTTCTCCACCCTCAAGTTGCTCGTCCTGAGCCAGGGGGAGCAGCTGAGGGCGCTCGCGGGGAGGCTGGAGGCGGTGGAGAGCAAGACCACCTCGTTCCACACGGAGATGCGGAGCCTAAAGCGCTCGGTGGAGGAGGTGGAGCTGGCGGTGCGAGAGCGCAAGGCCCAGGCGGACGTGTACGCCTACTTCGGCTCCAACCACCTGGACGACGCGCCGCCCGAGCCGCCCGCCAACCTGACGGACCTCGACGATCGCATTGGGACGGCGAGCCAATCGCTCGACGCCCTCACGTCCAAGATGCAGCTCATCTCCAGCGCCGTCGACACCATCAGGGGCGAGCTGCAGAAGGTGCAGCTGAACGTCACGGACCTCGAAGTAGCTCCCTCGGCCGAGGAAGGAGTCTCAGAGACAACGGCCGGCCCCGCGGCGTGCGAGTGCGACACGGCAGAGCTAGAGGTCTCCGTGGCCAATCTCCGCGAGGATCAGCGCGAGCAGAAGGAGAACCTGCGGGAGATCACGAAGAAGGTGGAGGACCTCGCCGGCCTCCACGACTCGGTGCGGCGCGTGAACGGCCTCGTCACAGCGCACGGAGGCCGTCTGAGGGAGGCCGAGGAAAAGCTGCAGGGCATGACGACGGTGAAGAAGGACGTGGTGGCCGTTCAGTCCAGCCTCCAGCACCTTCAGGAGGAGATGATGGACAGCAAGAGAACTGTCATCACCGGGAACGGCACCGTCAGCGTCAGCATGAATAGTAAGAAATCAGTAACGTTTTCAGATATAGTAAGCACTTCAGTAATATAAGAACATCTACCAGCACATATATATATATATATATATATATATATATATATATATATATATATATATATAATAATAATAATAATAATAATAATAATAATAATAATAATAATCATGCAACTAAAGATATTACACAAACAATGCAAGCTATATCACGGGGGTTCAATAAAGTGCCTGAATATTTTGAGAATTCTATTTTTGGCCAAGTTGACTATTAATTCATCTACGGTTTATATATGCACAGTGCTTACTGGGCAGACTTTATCTTATGCACTTTGAATCTAATACCATCATATTGAAGAATTTTCCATTTTTCATATTCCATTTATCAGTATCTCGACCATACTTAACTTAAATAACCGGATTCATGGGGTCATGATGAGTGATGCAAAGTAAAATTGACCTTATGAGTCTTTTGATAATGAAAATCACTCAAAGACTGAATAAATGAACAATGATATAACACTGAATAAAACCTATCGGAAAATATAACAAACTTTTAGAAATAAATGCATATGCAATTGTGAATAAAAAGTGTACAGCAGTCTTTTAGACAATAAATTATAGCCGACAGAAAGTATAGGTTCGTGTCTATGTAGAGAGTTCCTTGTGTGGACAAAACACCTTACTCATTATATATCTTATAAATGAAATTCTCTCCCTTACATGTAATCGTAAAATAAACCATTTACCCAGGACTAAATAGAAGTAAATAAAAGTTAAGTAGCAAAACAATGCATGAAAATCCACGCCATTGCAGAGCTGTGCGTGTAAATAAAAGATTAATAGCAAAACAATGCATGAAAATCCACGCCATTGCAGAGCTGTGCGTGTAAATAAAAGATTAATAGCAAAGCAATGCATGAAAATCCACGCCATTGCAGAGCTGTGCGTGTAAATAAAAGTTTAATAGCAAAACAATGCATGAAAATCCGCGCCATTGCAGAGCTGTGCGTGTAAATAAAAGTTTAATAGCAAAACAATGCATGAAAATCCACGCCATTGCAGAGCTGTGCGTGTAAATAAAAGATTAATAGCAAAACAATGCATGAAAATTCACGCCATTGCAGAGCTGTGCGTGTAAATAAAAGATTAATAACAAAAAATGCATGAAAATCCACACCATTACAGAGCTGCGTGTGTAAATAAAAGATTAATAGCAAAACAATGCATGAAAATCCGCGCCATTGCAGAGCTGTGCGTGTAAATAAAAGTTTAATAGCAAAGCAATGCATGAAAATCCACGCCATTGCAGAGTTGTGCGTGTAAATAAAAGATCAATAGCAAAACAATGCATGAAAATCCACGCCATAGCAGAGCTGTGCGTGTAAATAAAAGATCAATAGCAAAACAATGCATGAAAATCCACGCCATTGCAGAGCTGTGCGTGTAAATAAAAGATCAATAGCAAAACAATGCATGAAAATCCACGCCATTGCAGATCTGTGCGTGTCAATAAAAGATTGATAGCAAAACAATGCATGAAAATCCACTCCATTGCAGAGCTGCGCGTGTAAATAAAAGATCAATAGCAAAACAATGCATGAAAATCCACGCCATTGCAGAGCTGCGCGTGTAAATAAAAGATTGATAGCAAAACAATGCATGAAAATCCACTCCATTGCAGAGCTGCGCGTGTAAATAAAAGAT
>NC_091591.1:23725935-23743435 GCF_042767895.1 Penaeus vannamei | reverse complement strand
GTCATAAGCGACGACTCTACCAAAACAAACATGGCGTCTGCGCTCGAGCACTTCGTCAATAATGTCACTTCTCTCTCCTCACAAGGTGCGTATTTATACATTTTGGGGGTATTTTCAACTTCAAGAAAGTAGGTGGATTACCTGCTTTTAATGGAGTAAGAGAGACTTTGCTAAATAGAGCTGAGTTGAAGCGGAAGCACCGGTTTGAGATCGTCTTCGATTTGTGACAAGGAAACGGAATCAAACTTTACAATTTAGTTTTAGATAGATTTTGTGGGATAATTCAGTATGTCAAGACTTTAGTCACAGTTTTTTAATGGTAAATCAAAGAAGAGCTTGTATTTTTATTAAAAGCAGAACCGAAAGTTATATTAGAAAAGGTCAAATTTAATTGATTTACATGCGGCTTAGTTTATACGCCGTTGTGACAAACTCGCCAACAGTGGCTTTGAAATTAAATCAGCCGAATCTTGTCTAAATCCTCTTGAAAATTGTGACCTGTGAGGAAAGGCCTGTAATCTCAAATTTAACTTACAATTGGTAAAGTGTCACACACTTGCTGTTGTTTCTGTGCTCCAGCAAAGGCCAGGAAACCTCCTTCTTATATATTCTGGCACATTTAACTCTACATTCATTCTTTATGTAATGTTAGATCACCAGGGAGGTCTATAAACTACTCATCTCTTGCCAGGAATACATGCTAGAAGTTGGTTGTCTTTTACGAGTGCACCAAATGATGCAAAGCCCATGGTGTGGGCTAGTGAAAGATTTCCATAGTATTGGCAGCATTTACAACATTATTTAAAAGAAATTATATTTAATGAAGACTTTATTTTATATAATACATATTAATGGGTTTAATAAAAAAATATTTTGTTTGCACTTTTAATGAATTGAATATAATGGAAAGAAGAAAGGAATTGTATCATTTAGGATCTTTGATCTTAGCTCGGGGAATTGTATTGAGTGTTTTGTAATTGAAGCTCAGTTTTATGTCTTTGGTTAGAAACTTCTTTGTTTAGCAAAGCTTTCCTGTTAGTAGGTATTTTCGGAAATTAACATTAGCATTAACATCAAACTCTGATAATTTGATCAGTCTGTGTATGCTTCTCTAATTAGAAAACACAAAGTTCGGGTGGTTGACATGATTCTTTGGATGAAATGGTTGGTGTTGCATCCTTAGAAATCTTACTGTATAATGACTTTATTTTATTTTATTCAGCCATTACATATACAGGGCAAATATTTTCTTCTGAGACAAGTTACATTGATGTATAATCTTTTGCATGACAACTGTATTTTGTTCAAATAGAGGCTCCTTGTTATAATCTTTATTTATGTACCACTTGCACATTTTGATAAACAATAAATTAGTGTGAATGCCATGGTATGTTTCAAACCAGAAACTGCTGCATATAGTGTTTGTCTCAGTCTTTCTTATTTCTTTTAAGTGATACAATTAATGATACTTACTTTTGAGTTCAGCTTTATCTCAAATATTAACCTACATATATAAAGTTAAACCTCTGTCAGGTTAAGCATTAACCTAATGGCACTGGGTATTCATGCTTGTCTACTGTCATTTTCTCATGTGAATTATGTTTGTACATGGATGGCTCCATAAGTTCTCAGCCACCAAGGTGCCTACATGTCTGCAGGCGATTTCCCCTCTCCTCGAGTTTTCAGGATTTTTTTTTCTAATGCTGTTGATATCAGTGTTATTATTGGTGTTGCCCTTATGATTGTTATAATGTTATTAACAATATTAATAGCAATAAAAAAGTACAATATTATCTTTCTGAAAGACAAGGAAAAGGGAAAACAAGTGAACTAGGTTATTTACTTCGTTACTTGGTGATGGGCTCGTTTTGTTTGTGATGTAATATTATGCAACAGTCTAGACTTTGTAGATAGGCATAAGTTATGTACAGCCGGCCCACCTGCTGTGAGTCATGATGTGTTTACACGTTATAGGCCGTTATGTGTAGAAGGCTATAGCCGCCACCTACGAGTGGCTCTTGCAAGGGCCATCCTAAGGCACCACCCAACAGGACTAATAATTGACTTCTTGATGATTAAGTACTTATGAAGTCATCTATCTGGAAAGACGATCAATAAGCAGAAAGGCATAGGACATGGCATGTATTCTTGTCATCCCTTCAGCAGGAGTTAAGACAATAGTTTGTCATCAGCTGATTACAGGAAGTGTACTTGTATTCTACTTCTTCCTGGTTTGTGTGTTTGTTTCAAAGCTATTTTAGCAAAGATTAAAGAACATAGTATTGAGTTATATTGTATAACTTGTTTATATGTTTCAGAATTAGCTTCTTGGATGTAGAAGGTTATTGACATTATTAATATATAAGAATGTACTTTTTTCCAGGCAATTATGGTGAGGTGGTGAAATATGTTAGCAAGAGCACAGAAGTCCTGGCCAAGAATGTGGCCCATCTGGACACAGTCTTGGCCACACTGGAACCCCAGGCTGTCTCCCTCGGGGTCATGGCTGTGTTGTGTGTGAGGCTGCAGAACACAACACACACAGACGCTAACATAGACACTCTCCATGCCACCGTAGCCGAGTTTATTAATGTATGCAGCGAGGAACAGATAAAATATGCACCAGATATGAGTAAGTCTGTTTGACATTGTTTGGCAATGGTTGTAATTATTAGTGAAGCTGTTTTATTGTGTTCTTTTCCTCTGAAAATAGTATCTACATTATTTACTTTAATCCCTAAGAACCACAAAACCTTCACCTTGTTTCTCCCTCAACTGAAAAAAGGCAAGATTTTCAAGTTTCTCTCAGGTAAATATGGGTTGCATGCATTTAAAGAGCTTAGTTTTATTCACATGAAAATTTTTATTTCATTGTTATATCTCAAATGTAACAAATATCAGTAAAGGGTAAATTAAGTTATTACAGTTACCCCTTGAATGTGAAAATGGGGAGAAATGATTATGAAACATTTATATCTATATCTTATAAGACAATGAATGTCTATGTAGAGGTAACTTTGTGATATATGATAGTATGTATCAGGGGGAGGAAGAAAAGATCTAGGGTTTGGCTGGAAAAATATGCTATACACCACCAGAATTGCTATTTCACACTCAGTATGTTTCATTCACAAGATGGTAGAGGCAGAGAAACAACCGTATTACTGCCTGAGAAATGGGAGGAACCAAAAGGGGAATGAGGCCATTGGGAATGATTTCATGGGTGTAGCTGAAAGAAACTTGCTAAACAGTACCTTTTAAGTCAATAATCACAGCATCAATCTCATTCTTAATGGAAAATCCACAAGGAAAATCTTTCCAGTTTTTGACACTCATGATCTCTCATGATTTTTTTCCTGTTTTGGTGGAACTGTTTACCATGTTATTAATTTGAAGAAGCTTGAACATTATTTGCAAATTTGTATATATATTTTTTTCTCTGTAATATATCATTATGCTGATCATTTTACCCTTTCTTTCCCAGTGGCTGATCTGTGTGGCAGCTATGCTGACCTCCTCGTGGCAGGAAACTGTGCTATGCGTGGCATTGAAGTCCTGAGCACTGCAATCCGCAAAACCCAGGAGTCTCCACTGCACCTGACCTCAATCCATGCACACCTGGTCCATTTGTGCCTTGTCTCTAAGTGCTTCAAACCAGCGCTCAAGTTTATGGATGTTGATATTATGGATATAAGTAAGGAGGTGAGTTAACAACTGGAGGATAGGAGAAGTTCATACAGCTAGATGAATCGATATGTTTCAACTCAAATTACATTAGTGGACCTTCATCTGGTGTATTTATTTGAGGTGTATTGATTTCATGATAAAGTTGAGATGTATTATATTAGAGGGTAATAGTAATTGTGAAATTTATATTGGTATGTTTTTTTTATGTTTGATAGATAAATTTTGTAATACCCACACAATATGTTACAAGGTGAAAAAAGACAATGTTAGGCAACTTAGGAAAAATGCGTTTCTGTTGTTTAGTTGCTGTCATTACCAGTATCATACTACAGGTACTGCCTTAAACCCTTGAAATACATTTTCTATAGATATGCAGTGATAGTCCCAGATTAAAGTGTTCTGGAAACTCTTACTGATAACAAAGTAATTGTCTGAAGTATTTGATGATTTGTATGTTAGCATTTGTGTTAGGTTTATAATCTGTTTCAAGTATGACCTCTTTTGTGACAATAGGCTCCTTGTAATTTTAGTATGATTTTATTATTATTTTTTTTTTTCATGAATTTCTTCATATATGAAGGTTTTGTATATTTTTTATCCATAAAATCTTATTATATACCAGTAGCTATCACATGCTGGCACTCTTGAACATGCACATCATAACATACATGCATGCATTGACACCCTAATGCACTCACTTTAGCTTGGTCTGTGATTCTCCTGTTATCCTTGTCAGACTAACAAACAAGTTTTTATTGTTGCAGCGTGGAAGTTATGATGTGAAGCACTTCCTTCTGTACTATTATTACGGAGGCATGATCTACACTGCAGTGAAAAACTATGACAGAGCTCAGTATTTCTTCAGAGTCTGCATCACAACTCCAGCCCTCGCAGTGTCCCACATTATGCTGGAGGCATTTAAGAAGTACATCCTCGTTTCCCTCATTCTAGAAGGAAGGGTATGTTATTTCGATTCTGCTATTGTTGTCGGTGTACCGTTCTTTGGAGGGTACGATGAGTTAACCGTTGAGATTCCTGAGCGTGAATTCCTCAAGAATGGGTGCGATAGTGTTAGGGTCTGACAAGTAAAGCAAGTGTGTTTTAAATTTTGTATTGGTATATGTTGATTTTGGGGGGTGTCTGCAAGGGCATTGGGTGAAATGTGGCGCTCTCTGCTCTAGGACTTATTTTTGTGGAATTAACTTCCTTACGGTTGCCTAAAAGTGCTCAAAAAACATGAACGTCTGATCAGTTGCTATCAAAGGCTAATACATAGTGTAGAAAGTATTTTAATTTTGCATATGAATATTGTGAAAAAATGTTCATTCCTATGCAATTCTTGTTTTTCTAATTTTTATTCATGTTCCCTTGATATCAAGCAAAGGCAGTTAGCTACTGTTGCTAACATAAGTCTGTGCATGTATTTGCATTTCTAGTTAGGGATCTTGTTCTTAATATTCAATAATCAATAATTCAATTCATTAATGTTCACGGCTGATCTCATAACTAAGCTCAGTGTAGCTGCGGAATAATATTAAAGCATCATTAAATAAAACTTCAAATCAGGCAACCTTTTTAGGAGACTCGAGAACAATCCATTTCATGATTTTTTTTTCTGCAGATTGGCCGAATTCCCAAATACGCCTCGCTGGTGGTGACGCGCTTCATTAAGCCACTGAGTCAGGTGTACTGGGATCTTGGTGTGGCCTTCTGCACCAACTGCCCTGACAAGGTGTGCTCTGTCATTAGCAAAAATCAAGAAACCTTCACGAGGTAAGTTGGAGTGATGCTGTAGATGTTTCACGTGCTTCTGGATTTTGTGTGTTTAACATCTCTTGTAAGGCATTGTAAGCCCATTGTTAACTATACAGGACCCTGTCTTCTCTCACTCCCTCCCATCTTCCTCTCCTCTCCCTCTCCATCCCCTCTCCCTCTCCCTCTCCCTCTCCCTCTCCTCTCTCTCTCCCTCTCCTCTCCCTCTCCCTCTCCTCTCCCTCTCCTCTCCCGCTCCCTCTCCCTCTCCCTCTCCGTCTCCTTCACCCTCTCCCTCTCCGTCTCCTTCACCCTCTCCCTCTCTCGTTCTCTCTCTCTCTCTCTTTCTCTTTCTCTTTCTCATTCCCTCTCCCTCTCCCTCTCCCTCTCCCTCTCCCTCTCCCTCTCCCTTCCCTCTCCCTCTCCCTTTCCTTTTCCTTCTCCCATTCTCTCCTGCTCTCCCTCACCCTCTCCCTTTCCCTCAGCCTCACCACCTCTTCTTCCACTTCTACTCCCTCGTCTCCTCTCCTAACACTCATTCTTCCTTTCCCTTTCCTCCTCATCTCCTCTGTCTCTTCCCCTCACCTACACCCTTACTCTCCTCTTTCACTCTCCCTTCCAACTCAACTCTCCTCCCTTTTAGTCCCTACTCCATATTTTTTATTTTATTTTTTTCAATTTACAAACCAAAATACAGTTCCCTTTGTTGCATTGTGCTCACCAAGTTGATTCTTTGCACAGAGACCAGAACATGGGATTGGTGAAGCAGTGTCTGAGTGCCCTCTACAAGAAGAACATTCAGCGCTTGACTCGCACCTTCCTTACCCTGTCCCTTGCCGATGTTGCGAACCGTGTCCAGCTCACCAGCCCACAGGAGGCACAGAAATACATTTTGAATATGGTAAGTTTGATGTGATTCCTTTCTTTTGTTTTTTGAGGTGTTGCAGTCCGAGAACCTTCTTAATATGAATAATTTTGTGTAGGATGTTAGGCTTCTTAGAATTTTTGTTGAGCTAATACACATGGGGGTAAGGAATCTGCTTTTAATCAGTAATGATATTGACTGGGTAATGTAACTGAATTCAGATTGATGAGGGCGAAATCCATGCAAGCATCAACCAGCGTGATGGAATGGTAGTTTTCCTCGACAACCCAGAGAAATACAACTCTCCTACCATGATGGCTCATCTGGACAAAGAGGTAAGCATTGTTATGAATTCTTCATAATCTCTGATAATGTAATCACTTTCATATATATGTATATATATATTAGAAATGATGTGAGAGAAGTAGATTGTTATGAAGAGCCTTGTTACTTCCCCTCAGGGAAATACTAATCATGTATCTGTTGGACTTTTGAAACACAATGTCATTGATTTTTAGTAAGTCACATGAATATGGAGAAATTTAAAACAGTTCATGATAAATGTCTTTGCAGGCCTTTAACCATAGATAGTTATTTCATTGTGTTCTGTTACTCTAAAAGCCTTTGATTTTGATAGTTAATACAGTCAGTGTTATCTAAAAGCCATAGAAAGTCACTTCTTAGTGTTTTGTTATACTCTAAAGGTCCTTCACTCTCTCATAACAGATGCAGTTATGTATGGAGGTGGAGCGTCGGCTGCAGGCCATGGAAGAGGAGATCGTGGTGAATCCTCAGTATGTCCAGAAGGTCCTGGGGCCACAGGAGGATGAGGGTCCGACGCCCTCCTCCGCACAGTCTACCTCATTTTCCATCGTGTCCTCCATGTGATCCTATTAGTACCCAACCAGTCTTGCATTAATCGAACTCCGTGTGAATTTTATCAAGTAAACAAAGATATTAGGGATGTGTTTTTTATTCTGACCCCTTTGTTGTTCATTTCAAGTTTTGTTATTTTCATAAATTCTGAAGCTTCTTGTAATGATTTTCTTAGTGATTATCATTTCATTTTAATTTCTCTACATTCCATTTAGAATATGAAAGGCATATGAATGCTACAATTTCAGAAATAAATAAAATAATCCATTAGTAGACAAGAGTACCTGAGGACTTTCATTCTCTCTGGCTTTATAAATGAAAAAACCTTTGTTGTGGCTTTTTGGAACAGATTCCACAAATCTCAAGTATTCCATTATATATACTTGATTTTTTTTATCAGAAGAACTATGCAGAAATGTGATCATGGACTCCTATGAGAAAGAGTCCGTTTTCTGATGGGAGGTTGCTCTGATTTGCATTGTATGAAGGTGGTGAATGGCAGGTATTTAGAAATGGTTCTATGCTTGATATTACTTAATTACTAACTAGAGAAAAGGAAATGTCATTTTGGCATAGGTTTTTATATTCAGTTATTTTACTAACATAATCTGTATAATAAAGAATCTTGATTTTGAATGTTAAGCCAGAGAGACAAGTGACTGGAATAACATTTTATACATTGTATGTTTAGTGATTCTAACAGTCTTGCTTAATATCACGCGAATGGCCTTGTAATAGACCATCCTTAGAGTTGAAGCTTCAGTGAAAACTTGATTCTTAAAGGTTTGAGCAATCTTTGTTCTTATAAATTATTTTCGATGCAATGGCTTTTAATTTACATATTTTACCTAATCTTAATCAGTGATTGTTACTTATCAGCTAATCTTGCAATGAATTATACAACACCAAAAAGCTACTATTTTTATCTTTACATCATGTAAATAATACAGTTCGATCTTGCATTAATTGTTTCCGATAAGTTTTTAAAATTATCTGGCAGTTACTTCATCTAACTTTTAATAAGGTTTTAATAAGGTTGCTTGTATGTGTGTGTGTGTGCATGTCTTCGTGTGTAGATGTGGTTGAGCATAAATGCCTGTGGTGCATATTTTTTTTACGAGCGCATACTTCAGAGGGCCATTATAAAGGTGCGTGTAAAGCTAGGTTCACACTAGTCTTCTCTGCCCTGGGATCCCTACATAGCCTCGCCGAAGTCAAGGCAGCCGGCCAATCAAAAGCGGTGGCTGGCCAGATTTCGCGGAGGCTGTCTTGGGGTCCCAGGACAGAGAAGACGTGTGACCCTAGCTTAATTCGTTACAGCAAACACTTGTCTTTTGTAACAACTAAATATTCAGAAAGGTTTCTTTCACTGAATCTCTAATGATGAAATAAACAGCAATAATTATTCCTACTTTTCCTCTCATTGCATTTAAAGGGAGGAGAAGCCCTAACACATTGCAATTATATTTTTACATGAATGTATCAGAAGACCTGGTCAAGGCCTTTGATTGAGTACCACATTAATCCGGTGTCTCGATGCTGCAATTCAGAAGCAGTATTTTTTTGTTGGGAAATGAATCTCTTAGAACAGGCAGAAGTTGCTCTAATTTCGTCCGGGTCATTGGCAAGTGAGGAAGCAATATTTGAAGAAATATATCAAAGGTGATTAAAACGCACGAGAAGATTTTGTAGATAAAAAATAAGATGTAAGTCAAGACAGTTTAGGGCAGACTGGACAAACGGCACATTTCTGTTTCATTGTCTCATGAAGAGCCTTGTCTGACTCGAAGTGTCTCACTTTATTCCTTTGGGGAAGGCTAGATCCTTTTGCAACTCGAGGTGGCATGGCGTCTGATTCTATTTTTTTTTTTTTTTTTAGAAAAAGCACATATAGTTTAATTTGATGACGTCACAAAAGTTACGGATGCTTTGTGAATATGGTCGATCATTTTGGTCTTTTCAATTTTCAAAAAGGAGGGAAAATAATGATTTTAATGGTTATATTTTCATTGAACGATCATCAAAACAGACGCCATGACACCGAGTTGTTACTGACCTAGGCTTCCCTATATTCTTTTCTTGTGACCGTTGTGTGTGCGCGCGTGTGCGTATGTTTGTGTGTGGGTGTGTGCATGTCGTGTGCGTGTGCGTGTGCGTGTGTGTGCAAGTGCCCGTGTCCGTGAGCATGTGCATGTGCGTGTGGGTGTGAGTGTGCGTGTGTGTTAAACTACACAGTCAAGTGAGTACATTTTGGGAGAACAATCCACCGTGACGTTTGAAATACAGGTCTCGACATACCAAATGAAAGGTTTGAAAAAGTAGAACAATAGAAAAAGAACAAAATTCAGAGGCCAGTGCAAATCTAGTGTTTGAGGTGTTCTTTAATACTTTCATGGTTTTAGGATGAATACATTTGACTTTATAGGATAAACGAAAAGTAAGTAGATACATGAGATTTTGCAAAAGACCGAGGGAAGGTGACTCACGAGCTAAGTTTGCACACCTGCAGCAACATTTTGAATTCGTCTTGCACTGAAGATTAATGCCCTAAGGCAAACAAGGCTGAAGAATGAACTGATAGGTGGTTGGCGGAACAAAGGAGAATGTGGCATTCTTGATGAGAATTCTCTCACATTCTGTGTTCGTCTGTTTGTCAGTCTGTCTGTCTTGCTCTCTCCCTCTCCGTCTCGCCACCCTCTCTCTCTTTATCTCCTCTTTGTTTCTGTTTTCTTCCTTTCACGTTTATAACCTTAGATATTGGGAAAGCAGTATCTTTAAAATCAAATAAATCTTTTTCTCACTCGTAATCAGATGCAAAAAATAATACGGAAAAGAGAGAGAGAGAGAGAGAGAGAGAGAGAGAGAGAGAGAGAGAGAGAGAGAGAGAGAGAGAGGGAGAGAGAGAGAGAGAGAGAGAGAGAGAGAGAGGGGAGGAGAGACAGACACAGAGAAACAGAGAGACAGAGATAGAAAACACTATTACTTCTTATTCATTCCTTGTTTATAGTAACTAGTTTATAACAATGGTTGGCAATGTCCTTTGCTGCTCCTATCCCTTTCCTGTTTTAAAGTAAATCAATGCGATTCCTTACTTGGATTATAAGTGGCTTTTGGTTGAGGGTTCCTGGTTTACAGTGACGAAGATATAATCGAAACAAGTCAAATACATCTCTTGTATTGTGAAGACATTCATTCTCAGTCATACCTTGTCTACATTTGTGAACATGAATATGGTTCATGTATATATATATGTCTGTATATATGCATATATCTACATATATATATATATATATCTATATATGCATATATCTATCTATCTATCTATCTATCTATCTATCTATCTATCTATCTATCTATCTATCTATCTATCTATCTATATATATATATATATATATATATATATATATATATATATATATATATATGTGTGTGTGTGTGTGTGTGTGTGTGTGTGTGTGTGTGTGTGTGTGTGTGTGTGTGTGTGTGTGTGTGTGTGTGTGTGTGTGTGTGTGTGTGTAACATGTATGGGGGTATGTCCCTAACATCATTTATTTTTCGTGATCTTTATCGTGAAATGGTTATAGCTTCGATGACATATTTTGCTTTTCGAAACGATTTATAAAGTCGAATTAACATTGAGGCGAAAAAAAGCTTAGAAGGTAATATTTTGTTGAAAGTTCAAGTTATTAGTCAGCTATGAGTAACATCAGTGTATTATGTAAACACTCTGGAAGCTTATACTTTGGTTGTGGAGTTTAATGCCAAAAATGGCTCACCGACGTGGAAACACAAGGATCCAATGCCATTTATGTTCGTTTGATTTTCAATTTGGTGAAATATTTGGACTAAGATTTTTTCAGAAGGGAATTTCTTGAGGATCTAACGGCTGAACTGTTAGACTTGGCTTATAACGTTTGAATTGGACTATGGTTGCTTCAGTTATGGGCATTTAGGAACGATCAGTAAGTAACCTCGTTAGTTGTTTATTTTTATTTATTTTTCTAATATTCTTCTTTATTTGTGTGAGATAATGTTTTCTCGAGCTAGAAGGTTACAATTGGTATGGCGTGAAGCAAACATGACAGAAATTCTGATATTACTGTATATGAGACATGAATTATCTCGTACGATATTAAGCAGAATGAAGTTTTGATTTTTGGTTTAGAAAGATAATTTGTGTTAGTTACAGAATGATTAGTTGCATAATGGTATGAAAAGTATTTCTTTCGTGTATTTCTCACTTTATGCTGGCTTTTATTTCTTATTTCATTGCCATAATGAGGTCCAAATATATGTTACATAATTAAAAATGAATATCTTTCTGTTGAGTGATTTATAACTTATTAACATCTTTTAGTGTTTCATATACTGATTTCTTCATCATGCTTTCAAGAGTGTCTGGTAGATAGATAAATAGAGTCAATAAAAGTTTTATATAAGGTAATTAACTTTAAGCTGCTTGGAAGTATTATTTATTCTAATTTGCAATTTATATTGCCCTTTGAACATACATTTAAAGAGGATTTACAAAATGAAGGAAGTCATGCCTAATGTTCAAACCTTGAGTTGAAGCGAAGTGATGTGAGTATTTTA
The DNA here is from genome assembly GCF_042767895.1 of Penaeus vannamei. Lineage (NCBI taxonomy): Eukaryota > Metazoa > Arthropoda > Malacostraca > Decapoda > Penaeidae > Penaeus > Penaeus vannamei. Next base: position 23,731,662 of record NC_091591.1, on the reverse strand, counting down.
TTTTTTAGAACAATATTGCATTGTTTTATTCAACTGTGTTCATAATTTGTTGTTTTATGACAAATAATGGCTATATTGGAGCTAAGTTCAGAGCACAGAGAAGATATTTGATATTTGGAGGCGATATTGTACGTTAGCAATTTTGTTAATGTTTAGTCTAGGATCAAGAGTAAATGCGAAATCTAAAAACTGAATTCAACTTTTTTGTCTTTTGAAAGCTGGCCAAGTTTTAAGGTCATGCGGACTGTGGTACCTGCCTTTTATTGAGATTAGCTATAATCATGTTTATTAAGACATTTTGGTTGATCCACTCTTGTGTGTGTGTGAGTATCAGTCTCTTCCCTAACTCAATTAGTGTGTTTGTATACTTATGAAATCAGATGTCGGTTTCGGAAGGCTATGAAGGTTAAAACAACATGACATTTTGAGGTGTAATCTTTATTTTATAAATCAAAAATAAATATTTGACAAACACAATACTGGCAGAGCCTTACGACCTCCATCACAGCTTTAGAGCGATTGTCACTGTCAAGCTGTCAAGCAATTAATTTCATCCGACTGACAAGAGTCATTCCAGTCAGCTCTCTCTCAAGGGACGCGACTGTTGCGATTTCCGAGTATGACTTGAGCGTGTCGAGCGGCCAGCTTGGAGGAACATCCCTTCGGCTGGAAGGAGCAGAGGGCGGAGGAGGATGTCTGGGGAGAGGGAAAGGAAAGGAAGGAGACGAGGAAGAGGAAGAGGATGAGAAGAAAAATAGAGGAAAAAGGTTTGGGGGATGATAGATGGTGAAGGAAGACGGGAAGGTGTGGAAGGTGAAGAGAAAGTAGGAGGAATGGAAGAGGGAAAGGATTCAGATGATAGGAAAACAGGGAAGAATGAAAAAAAAACAAAGAAACAGACGCACAATGATGGAAGAGCAAGTGAGGAGAAACTAATTTTTCTGAGTAAAAAGACAAACTAGAAGGAAATTATAGAGAATATATTTTTTTTTGTATTTCTTACAAAAGGACGAAGCTACGAAACGGTATTTTTCTCAAAATTTCGCGCAAACTATAATGTAAATAAAAAGGAAAGACTGAATGAAAGATATTCAAAAGAGAGGAATAGAAAGAAAAATGAACGAGAGGTCATCGTAATGTTAACAATAAAAGAAAAATGAAATACCATATTCTATCATGGAATAATGAAAATAATTCTTTAAAAACGCAATGATATTTTCGTATAATCCATAATACACAATAAATAGAGGAGAGAGAAAATAGTAAACAATCATAAAAGAAAAAAAATCATAGAAACTGAAATGGAATATTGATAATAATTCTCTAGAAAAAGAAAGAAAAAAATATCCAGCCACAGAAGATTTTAATCGTATGGCTCTCAATCACTAAGTATACACGAAGCAAAAAAAAATGTCGCCTTATTTATTCTCTTCCTTTTTTCGAAATGCCACCATGTTTACTGATCTAAGTGTCCTTTACGATTCATGACTGAACACCCTATTCGTTGTTATTCACCAATATATGTATATTACGCAAGACAATGCCTTACTTTGTGAAACCACTCGAGAACACAACTATGGTTTTCAATCCTATGTGCATGCAAGATTATTCAATTCCATGAAGGACAATGTATCGTGAACCTCACTCTGAAACAAGTTCTCAAATTTCGAAAAGGATGGTAGTGTTGTCATCAGCATGAAGGTGGTTTTGTTTTCCCTAAAATCTTCTGATTAATTTCCTTGCATGTTTTGCTAGGACTGCAAACGTGTCATCTACTTTCACACAGTTTCTGAACTAAATAATACGGTAAATGATAAGAAGTGGCGTCTTAGTTGCACTGGCGAAGTTTGAAAAGGGAAGGAAGAAAATAGCAGATTAAATCGTTGGACTCGTCGAACTTTGGTTGCAGAAATAAAAGATCGGGATTTTTGTATCAATGTGTATTTCCTATTCTCATTTCTTTAATTAGATGTAGTTTTTTTTTTCTCCCTTTCGAGAAAATTCCTGAAAAATAAACAATAACTGGACTCCTTCATGATAAATATACTCATCAGAAATACATTGGCATTATATATTATATGTGGGTCATAATAACCATGGTGTGTTTGACTTCTCAGGGTTCAGAGATCAGGGAACAGAGGCTGACCCAGAACTCCGTGTGAACCTTCTGTCACATGTATATCCTAAGAATAAACACATATATATAAAGATATAAATATATGAATAATAACAAGTGGGACAATAATCTGCAAGTTTCCCCTCCCAAGATGTAAAACAAGTCTAGATCAACACTCAAAACGAACTTAGTTGAACAACAACTATACTTATCATCGAGTTCATCCTCAACTAATAATAGTTAGTGTTTGTTGATAACTAAACGTTGAGTGAAAGAAGTGTTTCGGGCAAGTCACGGTAACACAAACTGCAGAACGTGCTGAGGCTAGTTACAAAGAATTGAAAACAAGACGTGGATTTATGAGAACAATTGCTGTTTGTGCGGATTGCAGCTGAGAGGGCGGGCTGGTGCCTAGGGTCAGGTCTCCCTTGATTCCAGGCTGGTTGGGTGTTGTGCTGAGCTTCCCTCGCTGTCTCATTTTAGCTCTCACTCTGCCTTGGAGTGTCAAGTTAAAAGCGGCCAAACATTGTTGGACATGCTCATGCTTTCCCCCATTCGGTTGTATCATCAGACGGATGATTTAATCCCATAACATTTCGCATTTCACTTTTTATTAAGGCGTTAAAAGATATAGAAAAAAGAAAACTAAGATGTCGAAGAAATCTAATGTTAACACATCATTTAACCTACTTGGGCTGAACACATACTACATCCCGACCAAAGACAAGGTAGAGAAAGACTTCCACACACAATCTATTTCTGTTAGATGAACGGGGCGCGACTGTAATGTTGATGAGGTCATGGGCTTGATACAGATGGCGGCTCTGGCGAAAATGTCTAATGTAGTTCCATCGTCCCGCGGTGTTCGGGCGAGCGGAGAACTTGCTCTAGAACTTGAGGGTGAACTTGGGGTAGTCGGGGCGGACAATGGCCTTTTGGTTGGTCAGTTGGCACCGCTCGATCTTACAGCCTTCGCTTCCTTCCTCACTCAGCCACTTGACCCTGGAAAGACAGAAAAAAAACATGGCCTTAAAAACGTAACTCTGGAAGGAGAGCAGAAGAAAAGATCGCTTTTGCACCTTCAGATAAAATTCTGAAAATGTTATGGCCTTCGAAACTTCCTAGAAAATTCTCCTCACCCACCTACTTAACGCTGGAATTAAGAAAGACCGAACAGCGTGGTTTGAAAGACCTTAACAACTTCGCAACTAATTCAACACTTTGTCTGGAAGCAAGACAGAACATTTGTCTGTAACATCTTTCTTCATCTTTCCTTCGACTTACATTTTTTTTTTACCCTCGTCTACGCGATCTCTCGGATGTGTACAAGTGCAGTGAAGCGCGTCTCAGAATGGGACGGTGAATTATGAATTTTATGAATGAACCTCCTCGGGTTTTACACGGGATCGCACAGAGATGGCAGCGAGTGAAGCCGAGAGCCTCTGCATGATGAAGCATTAGATATATCAGTGTAAATGAGTCATTCTGTTGGCAAGGGACTCTTGGAAAACTTGCCAGGGCATTGAGTCACCAAGGATACATGTCAACTCGTACACTGTCTCTGTGAATGGTAGATGCAACAGATTCTCTTTGACGACGCTGCAAAGCCGCCGTCACGATCTTAACCTAATCGCACCGGGTAATTGCACCGTAGTTTTCTCTTGTGATTTTTGTTTACGAACCGTATTCATGTTGACAAATGTGGAAAGGTATGAATGAGAACGAATATCTTCACAAAATACAAGAGATGTAACCGAAACCGGTCAAATACATCTCTTGTATTGTGAAGATATTCGTTCTCATTCATACCTTTCCACATTTTTGTTTACGCATAGATGGATCCGCAGATGGTCAGTCACCAAGGCGTGAATTAATAGGCCAACCTGACCTCATCTGAGCTTCCTTGTCCTCGTTTAGCTTTCGAGATATTTTCTTATCTAATGCCTTAAATTTCAATGGTATTACTATTATTATTATCATTATCATTATCATCATTATTATTATAATAATAATAATTATTATAATTATTATTGACATCATGATTATTATTATCATTATTATTGACATCATGATTACTATTATCATTATTATTGACATCATGATTATTATTATCATTATTATTGACATCATGATTATTATTATCATTATTATTGACATCATGATTATTATTATCATTATTATTGACATCATGATTATTATTATCATTATTATTGACATCATGATTATTATTATCATTATTATTGACATCATGATTATTATTATCATTATTATTGACATCATGATTATTATTATCATTATTATTGACATCATGATTATTATTATCATTATTATTGACATCATGATTATTATTATCATTATTATTGACATCATGATTATTATTATCATTATTATTGACATCATGATTATTATTATCATTATTATTGACATCATGATTATTATTATCATTATTATTGACATCATGATTATTATTATCATTATTATTGACATCATGATTATTATTATCATTATTATTGACATCATGATTATTATTATCATTATTATTGATATCATGATTATTATTATCATTATTATTGACATCATGATTATTATTATCATTATTATTGACATCATGATTATTATTATCATTATTATTGACATCATGATTATTACAATACTAAAAATAGGGTAAACAACCGATATAGGTAGGCCTAGTAACTGACTCTTTGGAACCACGTATGTGAAAAGAGAATCAATAAGCTAAAAGCACCTAGCCTACCATTAAGCTTGCTCAAAACGCTAAATAGGCCTACAGTTTGGCAAAATCATCTGACACAAAGCTTATGCTATGATACAGTGTGAAATCATTATCAAATATATATAAAAGTTTATCCTGCCGATCCCTAAAACTTGGCGGGAGATTTAAAAGAGCTTGGGAAATAATTATATTAATGGTGATTATGATAATCATGATAGTAGTAGCGATAATATTAATGATAGGCGATCATGATAATGATAATAATAACAATAATAATAATGACTTATGATAATGATAGTAATAACAATAAGAACAATAACAATGATAATGATAATGATAATAATGATAATAACAATGATATGGTAATGATAATAACAACAACAATAATAATGATAATGATAATAATAATAATGATAATAATGATAAATACAATGATACTATTACTACTACTAATGATGATGATGATAATGATAAAAATGACAATTATAAGAACAACAACAATAATAATCATAGTGATATTAATAATAATCATAATAGTAATAATAATAATAATAATAATAATAATAATAATAATAATAATAATATTGATAATAATAATAAAAAAAAAAAAATAATAATAATAATGATAATAATGATAATGATAATAATAATGATAATAATAATGATAATAATAATAATAATAATAATAATAATAATAATAATAATAATAATAATAATAATAATAATAATAATGAAAATGAAAATGAAAATGAAAATGATACTTACGATATTGATGAACCGTGTTCATGGTGATGAATATAGAAAGGTATGAATGAGAATGAATATATTCACAATACAAGAGATGTACTTGACCGGTTTCGAAAATATCTTCTTCAGA
>NC_091591.1:23698435-23705935 GCF_042767895.1 Penaeus vannamei | reverse complement strand
TCTTTCCCTCGTTCATTTCCTCGGATTTGAACCAAAAGATCTTTCTTGTTCCTTCCTTTTTATGTTCATTTATTAACAAGAGTTAATAATTATCCTACTGCTACTGCTCCTGTCATTATCATCCTCCTTATTATTACTTCTTTTACTTCTTTATCACTGTTATGATGATGATGATAATAAAGGTGATAGTGATGATGATGAGGATAATGATAATCGTAATAATAATAGTAATAACAATGATGATAGTAATGATAATAATGATACTACTAATATCATCATTATTCTTTCTTTGATCATCATCATAATGAACCACTATCTATCTATCTATTAACAATGTGACTTTTATCTATCCACGCCTTATTCTCACCCTAGGCCACGTGACCTTCTTTCCTCCGTCGGGCGTGCGGGCGTGAGGATGGGGGGGAGGGGTGTCTGGGTGGGCGTGGAGGAGGGGCGTGAGGAGGGGGGAGGGGCGTGAGGATGGGGGGGAGGGGAGAGGGGTGTCTGGGCGGGTGTGCGGGCGGGCGTGACACACACCAGGATCTCTTGGGTGGGCAAAAGGCGTTCGCGAGGCCCGAGGTCCGTTCGTGGGCGGTGGTGTTGGGCTAAGCAGCGGCAGCTCCGAGATTTTTTCGTCTTGGGGTTAAGGAAGAGAATGACGAGGACAAAAATTGCCGCTGAAGGAAACGGTAGAAAGAAGTGGATGGATGAGCTGTGTCTTGAAGTATTTCTCTTTGTTTTTATTTAGATTTACTAGATTTACTGTATTCCGTATTTGTAAATGTATTCAGTCATTTAAAAAATTCTTGGATCCGGATCACCACCAAAATCTAATGGCATCTAGGTTAGGCTAAGACGCACCTCTGGTAAAAAAAAAATGATAAAGATCTGGTCTTAACTTTTTGAGTTATCCTGCTATTAAACTAACCAACGCTACCAAAAACATAACTTCATTGGCAGAGAATAACTAGTAATAACAATCCGAAAAGATGACAGACACTGAACGGGGCCATGGCGGTCCTTATATATTGATCATGGCCACAGAATAGAAAGGGCTGGGAACCGCTGCTCTAACCCCTCCTATCACAGACTCAAGGAAGGAGTCTGTTAAAACTGTATTCAGAAATAAATGCATATTTGTCTATCGTATATATATATATATATATATATATATATATATATATATATATATATATATATATATATATATATATCCGGTAGATACGTGTCTAGATTGACAGATATGCATTCACTTCTGTGTATATGCATGTCCATATAAGGAATATTGGGTCGGGCCTCGCACTATTCTAACAAACCAACCGTATATAACGACAGAGGGGGGGTTTCGGGGGATCTTAGTGGAGGGGGGGGGAGGGGAGGGGGCTGAAGGGTTTTCGGGACGGGTTCCCCCTCCCTCGCCCCCCCCGCCCCTCCCCCCTCTCCCCTCCCTGGTGCCGCCGCTGTGTCTAAACAAGAGGTCTGGTGGGCGTGCCGGGATGTGGGTCGCGGAGGCTTCCATGCTGTTGACAGAGACAGTGATGAGGAACACAGTGTTGGGCGGGCGCTTCCTCACGCACGCACGCACGCCCGCACGCCCGCGACAGATTCCCTGCTTCCCTTACTTTATGGCCTTTAACTTGTGTGAAGGAATAAGGCCTATTTCTTATGCCTATTCATTTGCATGTTATCAAGAAATTTTATGTATTCGCTTTTTGCTAAAACCTCTTGTAGTTACGTTTCTCTCGTAAATATAACGTGAATTAGTGTTTAAAACAATACACCGTATTTCCTATGGTTCGTAGGTGTATGCACTGTACAAGTAAAGAATATCTCTTAATCAAAAAGTCTCTCACGCACTGCACAAATAAAGAATATTTTTTAAACCAAATTGAATTCTCTCACGCACTGTACAAATAAAGAATATTTTTAACCAAATAAATTTTTCTCACGGACTGTATAAATAAATAATATCATATAACCAAATAAAATTTTCTCACGCACTGTACAAATAAATAATGTTTTTAACCAAATAAAATTTTCTCACGGACTGTACAAATAAAGAATATATCTTAATCAAATCAAAGTCTCGCACGCACTGCACAAATAAAGAATATATTTTTTAACCAAATTGAATTCTCTCTCGCACTATACAGATAAAGAATATTTTTTAACCAAATAAAATTCTCTCACGCACTATATAAATAAAGAATATTTTTTTAGCCAAATAAAATTTTCTCACGCACTGTACAAATAATATTTTTTAACCAAATTAAATTCTCTCACGAACTATATAAATAAATCATATTTTTTAACCAAATAAAATCTTCTCACGCACTATATAAATAATATTTTTTAACCAAATGCAATTTTCTCACGCACTGTACAAATAAATAATATTTCTTAACCAAATAAAATTTTCTCACGCACTGTACAAATAAATAATATTTCTTAACCAAATAAAATTCTCTCACGCACTGTACAAAGAAAGAATATATTTTTAATCAAATTGAATTCTCTCACGCACTGTACAAATAAATATTTTTTAGCCAAATAAAATTCTCTCACGCACTGTACAAATAAAGAATATTTTTTAATCAAATTAAATTCTCTCACGCACTGTACAAATGAATAATATTTTTTAACCAAATAAAATTTTCTCACGCACTGTATATATAAATAATATCTTTAAACCAAATTGAATTCTCTCACGCACTGTACAAATAAATAATATTTTTAACCAAATAAAATTCTCTCACGGACTGTACAAATAAAGAATATCTCTTAATCAAATCAGTCTCGCACGCACTGCACAAATAAAGAATATTTTTTTAAACCAAATTGAATTCTCTCTCGCACTATACAAATATATAATGTTTTTTTTCAGCCAAATAAAATTTTCTCACGCACTATATAAATAAATAATATTTTTTAACCAAATAAAATTCTCTCACGCACTGTACAAATAAATAGTTTTTTTTTAATCAAATTAAATTCTCTCACGCACTGTACAAATAAATCATATTTTTTAACCAAATAAAATCATCTCACGCACTGTACAAATAAATAATATTTTTTAACCAAATGCAATTTTCTCACGCACTATATAAATAATATCTTTAAACTAAATAAAATTATCTTACGTACTGTACAAATAAAGAATATTTTTTAACCAAATTAATTTCTCTCACGCACTGTACAAATAAATAATATTTCTTAACCAAATAAAATTTTCTCACGCACTGTATAAATAAATAATATCATATAACCAAATTAGATTCTCTCACGCACTGTACAAATAAATAATTTTTTTTAGCTAAATAAAATTTTCTCACGCACTGTACAAATAAATAATATTTTTTAACCAAATAAAATTCTCTCACGCACTGTACAAAGAAAGAATATTTTTTAATCAAATTAAATTCCCTCACGCGCTGTACAAATAAATAATATTTTTTAACCAAATAAAATTTTCTCACGCACTGTACAAATAAATAATATTTTTTAAACAAATTAATTTCTCTCACGCGCTGTACAAATAAATATTTTTTAGCCAAATAAAATCATCTCACACACTGTACAAATAAAGAATATTTTTTAACCAAATAAACATTTCTCACGGACTGTATAAATAAATAATATTTTTAACCAAATGCAATTTTCTCACGCACTGTACAAATAAAGAATATTTTTTTAATCAACTTAAATTCCCTCACGCGCTGTACAAATAAATATCTTATAACCAAATAAAATTCTCTCACGCACTGTATAAATAATATTTTTTAACCAAATAATTTTTTTTTCACGCACTGTATAAATAAATAACATCATATAACCGAATTAGATTCTCTCTCGCATAATATTAAAGAAAAGGAATGTTTCGTGCGGCCAACCCCGTGTATTCACATAAGGCAGCGTGACCCAGCGGGAGGTCGTGACCCCCGAGGCGATCGCGGGGGTCAGCGGGAGAGGGAGGGGCGGGCGGGGGGGGCGGGGTCTTGAGGGGAAAACCTGTCGTGGGCCGAATTGCTGGGCGTCCGTTAGCGCTTGTGTGAGGAATTTATGGCGATGCTGTATCTTCCGGGGCTGTTGTATTACAGTCGGGTATAAAAAAACATCGCTTAATGATTTTTTATGTCTAATCAGGAATGGAACAGCTGGTGTTACGAGGTCGCGGATGTGGTGGAGGTGTTGGGGTTGGGCTGCGAGTATGGAAGGGGAGGGAAAAAGTGATTTAAATATAAATACAAGCATGTATACATACACACACACACACACGCACACATACACACGCACATACACACACACACGCACACACACGCCCAAATACACACACACACGTACACACACGCACACATACACACACGCACACATACACACACACACGCACACACATACACACACACGCACACACATATATATATATATATTCAAAACCCAACATCTTACAACTAAGGGTCACTCCATCAGCGGTCGTCGGGAGAGGTGAGCCGCCCGGGGACAAAGACCTGGCTGATTGACCTCAGGAGGACGCCGAGGGGAGCGAGGGGAGCGAGGGGGGCGAGGGGAGCAAGGGGGGGGAGGGGAGAGAGAGGCGTCCCCATCGGAGGCAGAAAATAGGTTTTCTTACGTCCTCGGAAGTTGTCGAAGGGATAGCCAGGAGATGAAGTTACTCCCGATTCGTTATCGTGTAGGACATGAAGGAGGTGACAGCGAGAGGAGTAAAAACAGTTGTCGTTTTAGATCGAGTTACTCCTTGGGTCTCGTAGTACAAGGAGGGGGTGGGGGGGAGGCGGCTATAAATAAACGTGTTGTCTCTAAAGTATCTTGTTTTTCTTTTCTTGTTCTGTGGTAAACACTCAAGTTATAAGAATATCTGCCAGAAATGTTAAGAAAAGGGATTCTGAAACTCTGGAAATAGATGGATACATAAATAGATATATACATACGTACACACACACACACTCACATACATATGTATATATATATATATATATATATATATATATATATATATATATATATATAGAGAGAGAGAGAGAGAGATAGAGAGAGAGAGAGAGAGAGAGAGAGAGAGAGAGAGAGAGAGAGAGAGAGAGAGAGAGAGAGAGAGAGAGAGAGAGAGAGAGAGAGAGAGAGAGAGAGAGAGAGTGAGAGAGAGAGAAAGAAAGAGAGAGAGAAGAGAGAGAGAAAGAGAGATAGAGATACAGAGTGAGAGTGAGAGAAAGAAAGAGAGAGAGAAAGAGAGAGAGAGCATCTTATAAGCCGTGATAATGCTTCGGCGAACCGCTCATCTCGAGGTCCTTCTCTCCCTCATAACACAGAAATGCCAGCCCACAGGAGGAGGCTCTTCCGGGTTAGGTGGTCTCTCTCCAGTATTATTGTGTCGTCTCTTCTATCAGCTGTGTCTGTTATGTATGATCTCTACTGTGTGATCTGTCTGTCTTTGTCTTTCTGACTGTGTCTGGCTGTTTACCTCTGTGTCTGTCTGCCTGTCTATGTGGAGCCCTTTTCTTTCTATTTTTCTTTTTCCCTCTGTCTGTCTTTCTTTCTGTTTGGTTGTATCTGTCTATTTACCTGTCTGTGTCTTTATCTATTTTTCTCTAACTCTTCTTCTACCACTATCTATCAAATCTCTGTATCTCTCCCCCCTCTCTCTATCTCTCTCTCCCTTTCTCCTCCTTCTCTCCACTTACCCTTTATCTCTCTGTCTATCTATGTTTCTGTCTCTCTCTCTCCCTCCTGTATCCACCCTCTCTCTTTCTCTCTCTGTATCTAAACATCTATGTTTCTCTGTCTCTCTCTCCCTCCTGTATCCACCCTCTCTCTCCCTCTCTCCCTCTTTCTCTCTCTCTCTCTCAGTCTATCTCTTTCTTTCTCTCTCTCTCTCCTCCTTTCTCTCTCTCTCTCTCTCTCTGTATCTATACATCTATGCCTCGAGAAATGAAGCATCCTGCAGAGGGCAATTTTCTTCCTATTGCACAGCTCAGCAAAAGAGACGAGCGAATATACCAAAGATTTGACTTGTCTACTAGTTTTATTTTTTCTCTCTCCTCTCTCTTTTTCTTTTCTCTCTCGCTACTTCATCATTTTTTTCTTTATTTATCATCGTACATCTGTGTGTGTGTGTGTATAGATATGAATAGAGAGATGGATAAATAGATAGATTAATCGATAGAACGACTGATATATATATATATATATATATATATATATATATATATATATATATATATATATATATATATATAAATAGATAGAGAGATATATATATATATATATATATATATATATATATATATATATATATATATATATATATATATATACATATACAGATATACATATGTAGATATATATCATTTATTGTATTATGTTATGGATATATATATATATATATATATATATATATATATATATATATATATATATATATATATATATATATATTTATATATATATATTTATATTTGTGTGTGTGTGTGTGTGTCTGTTTCTTTAACTCTCTCTCCTTCTTTCTTCCTCTCTCTCTCTCTCTCTCCCTCTCCCCCACTCCTCTCTCTCTCTCTCTCTCTCCCCCTCCCATCTCTCTCTACTTGCCTCCCTTTCTCTGTACGGTTTGTGCGCGTGTGTCTCAGCCTCATAACAGGACTAAGAATAAGGTCAAACCGGGTTAAGACATTATCGATTGTTTTCTCTCTCCCTGTTTCTCTTTCGCTATTTTTTTTGTATCTTGTCTCTCTCCGTAGATGAGTAGTAACAGAAATATGATAAAGAATAAAAGATCTTTGGGAAGTAAGAGGAGCAGGAGGAGGAAAGGATGATGATGATGATGATGATGATGAGGAAGATGAGGATGAGAAGGAAGAGAACGGGAGGAGGAGCAGGAAGGGGAGGAGGAAGAAGAGGAATAGGAAAAGAAATAGGAAAAGGAAGAGGAGGAGGAAAAGAGAGAGAGAGAGAGAGAGAGAGAGAGAGAGAGAGAGTAAGAGAATGAGAAAGAGATGGAGAAAGAAAGAGAGGAGGAGAAGAACGAGGAGCAAAAGAGGGGGGAGGAGGAGGAAGAATTGGAAAAGGAAGAAGGGGAGGAAGTAGAGGAAGAGGAGGAGGGAGAAGGGGAGGAAGAGAGAGGAGGAGGTGGAGGAGAGAATAGTGGAGGAAGAGATGATTTACACTAAGGGGGAGGGGGAGGACCTACCCAACCCCCTTCCCTATGACCCCTGCCCCATATGACCCCCCTTACCCCCTACTTCCCCCTTTCCCTCTCGCCACTCTGTTCCCCTAACTCTGCCCCTCGCCCCCTCCCTCCACCCACCCCCACCCACCCCCTTCCCCCGGCACCCACTGGCCCTTCACGCTCTTTGGCACTCAGGAAAGGGAGAGAGTGCCAGGGTGTCACACAACATTTTATTTTTTTCCCTTTTTTTTTCCTTTTTTAAAAATCTCATCCTGGGTTTTGTTTACCAACATTTCAACACCTCTGACAAGTATTTTTTTTCTCCT
>NC_091591.1:23690935-23695935 GCF_042767895.1 Penaeus vannamei | reverse complement strand
GATCTCCTTAAGACCGTCCTCTCAGCCGGCGTGTTATAGCGGTGTTGTTGACTGCCAAACTGATAAGAGGATTTGTCGGAGTGTTCAGGCTGCGAGGGAGTCGGGAAGACGCGATTTAAATACGCTCCCACGACGTCTAGATAAGAGGATGAAGGCGAGCGGGTGATAACATTTAGGAAAAAAAGGAAAGAAAGAAAGAAAAAAGAAAAAAAATGTATAATCGCATGTCTGATTTTTTTAAAACTAAGCTCGTTCGTTTAGAGTAAACATCTTTTTTCTTTCTTTCTCTTCCTTGTTATCTCTGCCACGCATGAGAACTGCGTGGCACACAAATAACCAGAAAAACAAGTGCGAACAACGTTCATCTTCTCCTAGAGTGTTCCGACAAACAAACCACAAGCAATTCAAGAACCTCGCCTAGAAACAATAATGACACCAAGTATAAAAAAATACAACGGAAATTCATCTTCAAAATCCCCATCTATATGGCGTCCTCAGAGGAAGCAAAACACATCTGCAAGAGAGACACACTCGTCACAGAAAACAAAGACAACAACAACAACAACAACGACACAACGACGACCACCACCAAGACGAAGAAGAAGAAGAACAACAACAGCGCTGCCACCAACAACATAAACAATAACACCAACAACAACAATAACAGCAAAATGAAAGAAAAATAACACCATCAACAACAACAACAACACAACGGCCGAGATGAAGAACTACAACAACTACACAACTACAACAACTACACAACACCGAGACGAAGAACAGCGCTGCCACCAACACCATAAACAATAACACCATCACCAACAACAACAACAGTAAAATGAAAAATAGCACCATCAACAACAACAACAGCAAAATGAAAAATAACAACATCAACAACAACAACACAACGGCTACCACCACCGAGACGAAGAACAGCGCTGCCACCAACAACATAAACAATAACAACATCAACAACAACAACAGCAAAATGAAAGAAAAATAACACCATCAACAACAACAACAACAGCAAAATGAAAGAAAAATAACACAATCAACAACAACAACAGCAAAATGAAAGAAAAACAACACCATCAACAACAACAACAGCAAAATGAAAGAAAAATAACACCATCAACAACAACAGCAGCAAAATGAAAGAAAAACAACACCATCAACAACAACAACAGCAAAATGAAAGAAAAATAACACCTTCAACAACAACAACAACAGCAAAATGAAAGAAAAATGACACCATCAACAACAACAACGACAGCAAAATGAAAGAAAAATAACACCTTCAACAACAACAGCAGCAAAATGAAAGAAAAACAACACCATCAACAACAACAACAGCAAAATGAAAGAAAAACAACACCATCAACAACAACAACAACAGCAAAATGAAAGAAAAACAACACCATCAACAACAACAACAGCAAAATGAAAGAAAAACAACACCATCAACAACAACAACAGCAAAATGAAAGAAAAACAACACCATCAACAACAACAACAGCAAAATGAAAGAAAAACAACACCATCAACAACAACAACAGCAAAATGAAAGAAAAACAACACCATCAACAACAACAACAGCAAAATGAAAGAAAAACAACACCATCAACAACAACAACAGAAAAATGAAAGAAAAACAACACCATCAATAACAACAACAACAGCAAAATTAAAGAAAAACAACACCATCAACAACAACAACAGCAAAATGAAAGAAAAATAACACCATCAACAACAACAACAGCAAAATGAAAGAAAAATAACACCATCAACAACAACAACAGCAAAATGAAAGAAAAATAACACCTTCAACAACAACAACAGCAAAATGAAAGAAAAATAACACCATCAACAACAACAGCAAAATGAAAGAAAAATAACACCTTCAACAACAACAACAACAGCAAAAAGAAAGAAAAATAACACCATCAACAACAACAACAACAGCAAAATGAATGAAAAATGACACCATCAACAACAACAACAGCAAAATGAAAGAAAAATGACACCATCAACAACAACAACAGCAAAATGAAAGAAAAACGACACCATCAACAACAACAACAACAGCAAAAGGAAAGAAAAATGACACCATCAACAACAACAACAACAGCAAAATGAAAGAAAAATAACACCTTCAACAACAACAACAGCAAAATGAAAGAAAAATAACACCATCAACAACAACAACAACAGCAAAAGGAAAGAAAAATGACACCATCAACAACAACAACAACAGCAAAATGAAAGAAAAACAACACCATCAACAACAACAACAACAGCAAAATGAATGAAAAATAACACCATCAACAACAACAACAGCAAAAAGAAAGAAAAATAACACCATCAACAACAACAACAGCAAAAAGAAAGAAAAACAACACCATCATCAACAACAACAGAAAAAAGAAAGAAAAAAAACACCATCAACAACAACAACAACAGCAAAATGAAAGAAAAATAACACCATCAACAACAACAACAGCAAAATGAAAGAAAAACAACACCATCATCAACAACAACAGAAAAATGAAAGAAAAATAACACCATCAACAACAACAACAACAGAAAAATGAAAGAAAAACAACACCATCAACAACAACAACAACAGCAAAATGAATGAAAAATAACACCATCAACAACAACAACAGCAAAATGAAAGAAAAATAACACCATCAACAACAACAACAGCAAAATGAAAGAAAAACAACACCATCAACAACAACAACAGCAAAATGAAAGAAAATTGACACCATCAACAACAACAACAACAGAAAAATGAAAGAAAAACAACACCATCAACAACAACAACAACAGCAAAATGAAAGAAAAATAACACCATCAACAACAACAACAGCAAAATGAAAGAAAAATAACACCATCAACAACAACAACAGCAAAATGAAAGAAAATTGACACCATCAACAACAACAGCAAAATGAAAGAAAAATAACAACAACAACAACAGCAAAATGAAAGAAAAATGACACCATCAACAACAACAACAGCAAAATGAAAGAAAAATGACACCATCAACAACAACAACAGCAAAATGAAAGAAAAATAACAACAACAACAACAGCAAAATGAAAGAAAAATGACACCATCAACAACAACAACAGCAAAATGAAAGAAAAATGACACCATCAACAACAACAACAGCAAAATGAAAGAAAAATAACACCATCAACAACAACAACAACAGCAAAATGAAAGAAAAATAACACCTTCAACAACAACAACAGCAAAATGAAAGAAAAACAACACCATCAACAACAACAACAGCAAAATGAAAGAAAAACAACACCAACAACAACAACAACAACTCCACCGCGCCTCGCAAGACCCCAAGACAAAGTGCGACTCAACCCACAGTCAACCTAAGCCTCGAGTTAAGTGGGAAATGAAGCAGCCACTCGAGGGCCGAGAAACAGCGCCGCCTTGGGTCACTTTGCTTATCTCGAGGAGGAGCTGAGGACCTTCTTGAGGGGGGGGGAGGGAGGGACTATGGGGAGGGGGGAGGTAAGGGGATGTACAGGGGAGGGAGGAGGTGAGGGGATGTACAGGGGAGGGGTATGAGAGGGGGGGGGGCAGGGGAGGGGTATGAGAGGGGGGGGGACAGGGGAGGGGGTATGAGAGGGGGGGACAGGGGGAGGGGTATGAGAGGGGGGGGACAGGGGAGGGGTATGAGAGAGAGGGGGGGGACAGGGGGAGGATTCTAATTTGTAGGGAGAGGTGGGGGAGGGGGGAAGGGAGAAAGTGGAGGGGGAGGGGGGGAAGGGAGAAAGTGGAGGGAGAGGGGGGAAGGGAGAAAGTGGAGGGGGAGGGGGGAGGACAGGGGTGACAGGGGGAGGTGGGGGTCTGTGGTGTATCTGGGGGTGAGGTGTGGGGATAAGGCGTATGCGGATGGTGGGGAATAAGGAGAAGGGATAACAAAGGGAAGAAGGAAGAGGAGAAGAAAAGATGAACGAAACGAGGAACAAGACCAACGCTAATGATTATGTCGATGACGAGGTTGAAGCAAAAATAGGAATCTCTAGAATCAATCAATTAAAAAATTCTGGCTAAAACACACCTCTGTTTTCAAATTCATAAAAAGTCTGTTTATAACTTTTTGAGTTATTCTGCTAACCAACGAACCAACAAACTAACTAACCAACGCTACCCAAAACATAACCTCCTTGTTGGGAGTAATAATGATGATCATATTGATCTGTTTACAAATTCATAAAAGTCTGTTTATAACTTCTGAGTTATCCTGCTAACCAACGCACTAACTAACAAACTAACTAACCAACGCTACCCAAAACATAACCTCCTTGTTGGGGGTAATAATGATGATCATATTGATCTGTTTACAAATTCATAAAAGTCTGTTTATAACTTCTGAGTTATTCTGCTAACCAACGAACTTACAAACTAACTAACCAACGCTACCCAAAACATAACCTCCTTGTTGGGGGTAATAATGATCATATTGATCTGTTTACAAATTCATAAAAGTCTGTTTATAACTTCCGAGTTATTCTGCTAACCAACGCACTAACTAACCAACTAACCAACGCGACCCAAAACATAACCTCCTAGTTGGGGGTAATAATGATGATCATATTGATAATGAAGGTAATGATAATTATATTAGTTACCCATATAGCAATCATTAAAAAAACCTGGATCCGAATCACCACCAAAACTTAATGACATCTAAGTCGGGGCAAGACACACCTCTGATTAAAAAAGAAAAAAGAAAAAAAGAAAAAAAAAAAAAAAATGTTCATAAATTTTTGAGTTATCCTGCTAACCAACAGGCAAACAAACTAACCAGAGCTATCAAAAACATAACCTCCTAACCTCCTAACAATTGTTTAACTCTCAACAAAGATCACAATAATGATAACAATGGCAAGACCAGTAACGGGATAACAAGATGTCCGGCCAAGACAAAGTTCTCCATATCTCTCTTTCTTAAGTGATGTGCCTCTCGTCTT
>NC_091591.1:23655935-23658435 GCF_042767895.1 Penaeus vannamei | reverse complement strand
ATCGTTATCATTTCATTATCAGTATCATATTTTTTGTTATTATTTTTATCATGAGGGTAATTATGGCGATAATGACAATAATGATAATAATGATGATAATAATGACAATAATGATGATAATTATAATCATAGAGCCCATCTATAATGAAAAAAGGCTAAAAGTTAAAAAATCTCAAAAGTCGAAAAAACGGCGCAATCTAGGGAAATACAGCCTATATAATAATGATAATTAATAAAAACTGGCCCTATCTGATATCTCTTCCAACATCCCCTTGAATCTCTTTTTTGTCTAGTGTGTCACAGTTCATCCACTTCCCCTGAAAAAGACAGCGAGGTGATACATATTCTTAAGCCTTTTTCGACAAATGTATTTATGATACTGAGGGACCGATCCCCCTCCTCTTAACATTATAATCTCTCATGATAATTGTGAAATGGGTTATTGATTAATTACTCGATAATCAAAGACGAAAAGGGGGAATCACCACGTTTCAGTTTTAATAGATTATTCCTCTTCATGCATTCCTCCAGAGATCGACTTGAAATGTCACGGGTTAATGGACATTTCCTCTCGTGTTTCTCCTGTTTCACTTTCACTTTCACTATGAAATGTCACGGGATAATGGACATTTCCTCTCGTGTTTCTCCTGTTTCACTTTCACTTTCACTATGAAATGTCACGGGATAATGGACATTTCCTCTCGTGTTTCTCCTGTTTCACTTTCACTTTCACTATGAAATGTCACGGGATAATGGACATTTCCTCTCGTGTTTCTCCTGTTTCACTTTCACTTTCACTATGAAATGTCACGGGATAATGGACATTTCCTCTCGTGTTTCTCCTGTTTCACTTTCACTTTCACTATGAAATGTCACGGGATAATGGACATTTCATCTCGTGTTTCTCCTGTTTCACTTTCACTTTCACTATGAAATGTCACGGGATAATGGACATTTCATCTCGTGTTTCTCCTGTTTCATTTCGCTATGAAAGGCGTTTTGGTCCAGGTTAGGTTAGGTCACGTTCCGGCCTCACCCGTTCCTGACCAGGATTCTTCAATTTTTCTTAATCCTGCAAGTTTCATCTAGTTTGTTGTGTAAGGATTGCCAACCATCTCCCCTCTCCTCCTCCTCCCCTCCTTCTCCCCTCCCCACCAACCTCCCCTCTCCCCCTCCTCCCCTCCTTCTCCCCTCCCCACCAACCTCCCCTCTCCCCCTCCTCCCCTCCCCTCCTTCTCCCCTTCCTCCCCTCCCCGCCAACCTCCCCTCTCCCCCTCCTCCCCTCCTTCTCCCCTCCCCACCAACCTCCCCTCTCCCCCTCCTCCCCTCCCCACCAACCTCCCCTCTCCCCCTCCTCCCCTCTTTCTCACCTCCCCACCAACCTCCCCTCTCCCCCTCCTCCCCCCCTCTCTCCTCCCCACCAAACTCCCCTCTCCCCTCCTCCCCTCCCCACCAACCTCCCCTCTCCCCCTCCTCCCCTCTCCCCCTCCTCCCCTCCCCACCAAACCTCCCCTCTCCCCCTCCTCCCCTCCCCACCAACCTCCCCCCTCCCCCTCCTCCCCTCGCCACCACCCTCCCCTCACCCCCTCCTCCCCTCCCCACCAAACCTCCCCTCTCCCCCTCCTCCCCTCCCCACCAACCTCCCCTCTCCCCCTCCTCCCCTCTCCCCACCAACAATCACGCCCACCTCCTCCTCTCCCGTCTCTTCCTTTCTCCCTTCTTTTCCTTTCCCCTCCTTTCTCCCCCCTCTCCCTCCTCCCCTCAAGGACTGCGGCTTTGTTGACCTTCCTTTCACTAAAGGTCATTGCAGACACGCCACTGTTTCGCTCAATGAACATTATAAAAACGTTATAAAACATTATAAACGCTTTGAACATTATAAAAACTTTATAAAACATTATAAACGCTTTGAACATTATAAAAACGTTATAAAACATTATAAACGCTTTGAACATTATAAAAACTTTATAAAACATTATAAACGCTTTGAACATTATAAAATATAAAACATTATAAACGCTTTGAACATTATAAAAACTTTATAAAACATTATAAACGCTTTGAACATTATAAAAACTTTATAAAACATTATAAACGCTTTGAACATTATAAAAACTTTATAAAACATTATAAACGCTTTGAACATTATAAGAACTTTATAAAACATTATAAACGCTTTGAACATTATAAAAACTTTATAAAACATTATAAACGCTTTGAACATTATAAGAACTTTATAAAACATTATAAACGCTTTGAACATTATAAAAACTTTATAAAACATTATAAACGCTTTGAACATTATAAAAAACCCACAGTGTTTATAAACGAATGTACCTTAATTGCCTCCCACTGTGCGAATTATGCTTTGAATTTTATTTTGACATTTTAACCGATCATTCGAAGAAAAACGGAAATGTTTCGAGCTTTAGCGAACACTTTTGAACAGTATAACAGTCTAAATTCAAAATCTCTTTATTTCTCAAAAGCTAAATTACAG
>NC_091591.1:23648435-23650935 GCF_042767895.1 Penaeus vannamei | reverse complement strand
CTCTTCCTTCCCTTCTTTTCCCTCCTCTTCCTCCTCTCCTACCCGCCTCTTCTTCCCCTCTCCTCTTCCTCCTATTGTTCCCCGACCTTCCCCTTCCTCTCTCCTTCTCGCCTTTTCCTCCTCTCCCCTCTTCCCTCCCTTCTTTCCCTCCTCTCCCACCTCTTCTTCCCCTCCCCTCTTCCTTCCCTTCTTCTCCTCCCTCTTCTTTCCCCTCTCCTCTTCCTCCTATTGTTCCCCTCCCCCTCTTCCCTCTCTTCTTTCCCTCTCTCCTCCTCCTCTCCCCTCTCCTCTCTTCCTCCTATTGTTCCCCCGCCTTCCCCTGCCTCGCTCCTTCTCGCCTTTCCTCCTCCTCTCCCCTGCTTCCCTCTCTTTTGTCCCTCCTCCTTTCCCCATCTTTCCCTCCCTCTTTCTCCCCTCTTCTTCCCCTCTCTCTGCCCTCTTTCCCTCTCTTCTTTCCCTCTTCCTCTCCTTCTTCCACCTCTCCTCTTCCTCCCTATTGTTCCCCGACCTTCCCCCTTCCTGCGCTCCTTCTCGCCTTTTCCTCCTTCGTTATTTCCCTCCTCTTCCTCCTCTCCTCTTCCTTTCCTTTTTCCCTCCTCTCCCCCTCTTCCTTCCCCATCTTTCTCTCCTCTCTCCTCTTCCTCTCCCCTCTTTCCCCTCTCCCCTCTTCTTCCCCTCTCCTCTTTCCTCCTGTTAATTGTTCCCCGACCTTCCACCTTCCTCTCGCTCTCTCTTCCCTTCCTTTTCATCTCTCTGTCTCTTCTTCCCTCTCCTCTTCCTCCTATTGTTCCTTCTCAGCTCTCCCTCCTCGCCTTCTCCCCCTTCGTTACAAAGGAGGAGGAAGCCCTTGTGTGTTGAAATGAAAGCGTTATAAAAGCCTTCCTTCCTCCTTCTCTCCTCGCCCTCTCTCCTCCATTTTTTCCTCTCTCCTCCTCCTCCTCCTGTTTATTCTTGTCTTCGTTCTCTTCTTTTCCCCTATCTTATTCCCCTTCGCCTTCTCTTCGCCCTTTCTCCTCCACTTTTTCCTCTCTCCTCCTCCTCCTGTTTATTCTTGTCTTAGCTCTCTTCTTTTCCCCATCCTTCGTCGCCTCTGCCTTCTCTTCGCCCTCTCTCCTCCACTTTTTCCTCTCTCCTTCTCCTGTTTATTCTTGTCTTCGTTCTTTCCCCCATCCTTCTCCCCCCTATTCCTTCACCCTCATTTCCCCCCATCCTTCGTCCCCTCCGCCTTCTCCCCCTCTTCCTTCCTCCCTCATTTCCCCCCATCCTTCTTCTCCTTTTCCTTCCCCTCTTCCCTTCTCCCTCATTGCCCTCTTCTTTTTCCCTTTCCCCCTCCCATCCCTCTTCTCCTCTCTCCCTTTTCTCCCTTCTCCCTCTTCCGCAATTTCGTAAAGGAAACGGAAAAAAAATGATTAACTTTCTTGCAGCGGAGAAAGTCGTTTCTTAGATCCGTCAATGAGACTTTCGAGCCTTCCTTTTTCTGATTTTCATTCTCATTTTTTTTCTATTTATCATTATCTTTTTTTATCACACAGAAGGTCTTCCTGGAAAATCTCTCTCTCTCTCTCTCTCTCTCTCTCTCTCTCTCTCTCTCTCTCTCTCTCTCTCTCTCTCTCTCTCTCTCTCTCTCTCTCTCTCTCTCTCTCTCTCTTTTAAGGTACACGCGCTTTGAAGAAAAAGGAAAAAAAGTTTATTGTGATTTTTTTTTCTAATCCAACTTGAAATTCATACGTTTCGTTTTTCTGGTTCCTTCTTATTATTACTTTATATCATATAGTTTCTCCTAATTCCTTCTCCTTCCTATCATTTTCTTTTCTTTTCATCTCCCTCTTCTGTCAAGGATTCGTGCCGAACAAGGTGGAAAAAGGAACGAAAAGAAAGAGGAAAGCAGACAAATATGATGAAAACTTTTTCGTTGTTACCCACAAGAAGCAAAAAAGCGAAAAAGATTTTTAGTGCAATCGCCTGTTTCCTTGTTATTCCTTTCGTTGTTTTGCTTACATCTCTCTCTCTCTCTCTCTGTATCTTCCCTTTCTCTCCGTCTGTTCCTTCTTTGATCGCACTTCAGTCACACTTTCGTTGTTTTGTCTTTCTGTGTGCCTCTCTCTCTCTCTCTCTCTCTCTCTCTCTCTCTCTCTCTCTCTCTCTCTCTCTCTCTCTCTCTCTCTCTCTCTCTCTCTCTCTCTTCTTTTCTTTCTCTATATGTTCCCCTTCTCTCCTGTTTCCTCCTTTGACCACAGTTCTACCGCAATTCCCACTTCAGTTTCACTTTTATTGTTTTCGTTTACATCTGTCTGTCTGTCTCTCTGTCTGTCTGTCTGTCTCTCTGTCTATCCGTCTGTCTGTCTGTCTGTCTCTCTGTCTGTCCGTCAATCTGTCCGTCTGTCTGTCCGCCAGTCTGTCTGTCTCTCACTCTCTCTGTATCTCCCCCTTCCCCACCCTGTTTCCTCCTTTATCACAATTCTATCGTTCTCACTTCAAGCCGCCTGCTGAAGCAAGAAGA
>NC_091591.1:23637401-23640435 GCF_042767895.1 Penaeus vannamei | reverse complement strand
GTGAACTAACCATGATTTTTTTATTCATCCTGTTTTGACACACACACACACACACACACACACACACACACACACACACATGGATACGTTTCATACATATGTATATGTATATGTATATATAAAGAGATAAAGAGACAGGGATGTAAAAAAGAGACATGCTAGTCCTTTTCTTACTCACTTACTCATCTCCCCCCCCCCCCCGCCCTCTCCAAAAATGTAGTGCTGACCCACGACATGTTTTGACCTTTCGTGTTAAAACATTAATTTGTTTTAATTATCGACCATTATTCACTCAGTCAGATTATCTGTCGATTTACCGCTTTCTGTACTCACTTACTCATCCCTCCACTTACTCATTATTCACCCAACCATATTCCTGTATCGATTAACTTCTTTCTTTATTCAGTTTCTCATCCCTCCACTTACTCATTATTCACCCAACCATATTATCCATTTCTTTACTCACTCATACCTCCACACTCGTATAACTCACCCAACCGTATTCATGCATCGATTTTCCCCCTTTCTTTACTCACTCACTCATCCCTCCAGTTACTCATTATTCACCCAACCATGTTCCTGTATCGAATAACCTCTTTCTTTATTCACTCACTCATCCCTCCACTTACTCATTATTCACCCAACCATATTCCTGTATCGATTAACCTCTTTCTTTATTCATTTACTCATCCCTCCACTTATTATTATCCACTTATTATCACTTAATATCCATTTCTTTACCCACCCATACCTCCACACTCGTATAATTCACCCAACCGTATTCATGCATCGATTTTACCCCTTTCTTTACTCACTCACTCATCCCTCCACTTACTCATTATTCACCCAACCGTATTCATGCCTCGATTTTACCCCTTTCTTTACTCACTCACTCATCGCTCCACTTATTATTCACCCAACCATATTATCCATTTCCTTACTCACTCATACCTCCACACTCATAAAACTCACCCAACCATATTCACGCCTCGATTTTTCCCCTTTCTTTACTCACTCACTCATCCCTCCACTTACTCATTATTCACCCAACCATATTCCTGTATTGATTAACCTCTTTCTTTATTCAGTTATTCATCCCTCCACTTATTATTCACCCAACCATATTATCCATTTCCTTACTCACTCATATAATTCACCCAACCATATTCACGCCTCGATTATACCCCCCCTTTCTTTACTCACTCACTCATCCCTCCACTTACTCATTATTCACCCAACCATATTCCTGTATCGATTAACCTCTTTCTTTATTCATTTACTCATCCCTCCACTTATTATCACTTATTATCACTTATTATCCATTTCTTTACCCACTCATACCTCCACACTCTCATATAACTCACCCAACCATATTCATGCATCGATTTACCCCCTTTCTTTACTCACTCGCTCATCCCTCCACTTACTCATCATTCACCCAACCATATTCACGCCTCGATTTTACCCCCATTCTTTACTCACTCACTCATCCCTCCACTTATTATTCACCCAACCGTATTCATGCATCGATTTTACCCCTTTCTTTACTCACTCGCTCATCCCTCCACTTACTCATTATTCACCCAACCATATTCACGCCTCGATTTTACCCCCTTTACTTTACTCACTCACTCATCCCTCCTCTCTCCCCCCTCTCCCCCCTCCCCCCCCCCCCCCCCTCCAAGGAAGTGGTGCTGTCTCACGACGTCTTCCTTCTGCAAGTGGGTTTCCTCCGAGTCACCAGAGACAGGCGGATTGACGTCGTGTCGGGAACCAGCGCCGACGGGACCAGGCTCGTCTTCCTCAACATCGCGCAGGTAGGTTGTGGTTGTGGTTGTGATTGGTTGTGGTTTGTGGTTGGTTGTGGTTTGTGGTTGGTTGTGGGTTGTGGTTGTGATTGGTTGTGGTTTGTGGTTTGTGGTTGTGGTTGGTTGTGTTTTGTTTGGTTGACGTCGTGTCGGGAACCAGCGCCGACGGGACCAGGCTCGTCTTCCTCAACATCGCGCAGGTAGGTTGTGGTTGTGGTTGTGATTGGTTGAGGTTGTGATTGGTTGTGGGTTGTGGTTGTAGGTTGTGGTTGGTTGTGGGTTGTGGCTTGTGTTTGTGATTGGTTGTGGTTGTGATTAGTTGTGGTTGTGATTGGTTGTGGGTTGTGATTGATTGTGGTTGTGATTGCTTGTGGTTGTGATTGGTTGTGGTTGTGGTTTTGATTGGTTGTGATTGGTTGTGATTGGTTGTGAGTGGTTGTGGTTTGTGGTTGTGATTAGTTGTGGTTGGTTGTGGTTTGTGGGTTGTGTTTGTGTTTTGTTCGGTTGACGTCGTGTCGGGAACCAGCGCCGACGGGACCAGGCTCGTCTTCCTCAACATCGCGCAGGTAAGTTGTGGTTGTGGTTGTGGTTGTGATTGGTTGTGGTTGGTTGTGGGTTGTGATTGGTTGTGGTTTGTGGTTGGTTGTGGTTGTGGTTGGTTGTGGTTGTGATTGGTTGTGGTTTGTGGTTGTTTGTTTGTTTGTTACTGTTTGTCTTTTGTTTGGCTGATGTGGTTTGTTTGACGTCGTGTCGGGAACCAGCGCCGACGGGACCAGGCTCGTCTTCCTCAACATCGCGCAGGTAAGTTGTGGTTGTGGTTGTGATTGGTTGTGGTTGTGATTGGTTGTGGTTGTGATTGGTTGTGGGTTGTGTTTGTTTGTTTGTTTGTTTGTTACTGTTTGTGTTTTGTTTGTAGATTCGGGAACCAGCGGCGACGGTAAATTGTGGTTGTTTACGGTTGCCTGGATGGTTGTCTTTGTGATTGTTAATGGGTGGTTGGATGGTTGTGTTTGTGTTTGGCTGATTGGTTGTGTTTGTGTGTGTGCTTTGTTTGTTGTTTCGGGAACCAGGGCTCATCTTCCTCAACTTCGCGCAGGTAAATTGTGGTTGTTTGTGGTTAGTTGGGTGGTTGTGCTTGTGGTTGTTTGTGGTTAGTTGGGTGGTTGTGCTTGTGGTTGTTTGTGGTTAGTTGGGTGGTTGTGCTTGTGGTTGTTTGTGGTTAGTTG
>NC_091591.1:23617401-23627401 GCF_042767895.1 Penaeus vannamei | reverse complement strand
AATGTATTTCTTCTCAATGTATTTCTTCCCAATGTATTTCTTCTCAATGTATTTCTTCTCAATGTATTTCTTCCCAATGTATTTCTCCTCAATGTATTTCTTCCCAATGTATTTCTTCCCAATGTATTTCTTCTCAATGTATTTCTTCTCAATGCATTTCTTCTCAATGTATTTCTTCTCAATGTATTTCTTCCCAATGTATTTCTTCTCAATGTATTTCTTCTCAATGTATTTACTCTCAATGTATTTCTTCTCAATGTATTTCTTCCCAATGTATTTCTTCTCAATGTATTTCTTCCCAATGTATTTCTTCTCAATGTATTTCTTCTCAATGTATTTCTTCTCAATGTATTTCTTCTCAATGTATTTCTTCTCAATGTATTTCTTCCCAATGTATTTCTTCTCAATGTATTTCTTCTCAATGTATTTCTTCTCAATGTATTTCTTCTCAATGTATTTCTTCCCAATGTATTTCTTCTCAATGTATTTCTTCTCAATGTATTTCTTCTCAATGTATTTCTTCTCAATGTATTTCTTCTCAATGTATTTCTCAATGTATTTCTTCTCAATGTATTTCTTCTCAATGTATTTCTTCTCAATGTATTTCTTCTCAATGTATTTCTTCTCAATGTATTTCTTCTCAATGTATTTCTTCTCAATGTATTTCTTCCCAATGTATTTCTTCCCAATGTATTTCTTCTCAATGTATTTCTTCCCAATGTATTTCTTCCCAATGTATTTCTTCTCAATGTATTTCTTCTCAATGTATTTCTTCCCAATGTATTTCTTCCCAATGTATTTCTTCTCAATGTATTTCTTCCCAATGTATTTCTTCCCAATGTATTTCTTCTCAATGTATTTCTTCTCAATGTATTTCTTCCCAATGTATTTCTTCCCAATGTATTTCTTCTCAATGTATTTCTTCCCAATGTATTTCTTCCCAATGTATTTCTTCTCAATGTATTTCTTCTCAATGTATTTCTTCCCAATGTATTTCTTCCCAATGTATTTCTTCTCAATGTATTTCTTCTCAATGTATTTCTTCTCAATGTATTTCTTCTCAATGTATTTCTTCTCAATGTATTTCTTCCCAATGTATTTCTTCTCAATGTATTTCTTCTCAATGTATTTACTCTCAATGTATTTCTTCTCAATGTATTTCTTCCCAATGTATTTCTTCTCAATGTATTTCTTCTCAATGTATTTCTTCTCAATGTATTTCTTCTCAATGTATTTCTTCCCAATGTATTTCTTCTCAATGTATTTCTTCTCAATGTATTTCTTCTCAATGTATTTCTTCTCAATGTATTTCTTCCCAATGTATTTCTTCCCAATGTATTTCTTCTCAATGTATTTCTTCCCAATGTATTTCTTCCCAATGTATTTCTTCCCAATGTATTTCTTCCCAATGTATTTCTTCTCAATGTATTTCTTCTCAATGTATTTCTTCCCAATGTATTTCTTCTCAATGTATTTCTTCCCAATGTATTTCTTCCCAATGTATTTCTTCCCAATGTATTTCTTCCCAATGTATTTCTTCTCAATGTATTTCTTCTCAATGTATTTCTTCTCAATGTATTTCCTCTCAATGTATTTCTTCTCAATGTATTTCTTCTCAATGTATTTCTTCTCAATGTATTTCTTCTCAATGTATTTCTTCTCAATGTATTTCTTCTCAATGTATTTCTTCCCAATGTATTTCTTCTCAATGTATTTCTTCTCAATGTATTTCTTCCCAATGTATTTCTTCTCAATGTATTTCTTCCCAATGTATTTCTTCCCAATGTATTTCTTCTCAATGTATTTCTTCTCAATGTATTTCTTCTCAATGTATTTACTATCAATGTATTTCTTCTCAATGTATTTACTCTCAATGTATTTCTTCTCATTGTATTTCTTCTCAATGTATTTCTTCCCAATGTATTTCTTCTCAATGTATTTCTTCTCAATGTATTTACTCTCAATGTATTTCTTCCCAATGTATTTCTTCTCAATGTATTTCTTCTCAATGTATTTCTTCTCAATGTATTTCTTCTCAATGTATTTCTTCCCAATGTATTTCTTCTCAATGTATTTCTTCTCAATGTATTTCTTCCCAATGTATTTCTTCTCAATGTATTTCTTCTCATTGTATTTCTTCTCAATGTATTTCTTCCCAATGTATTTCTTCTCAATGTATTTCTTCCCAATGTATTTCTTCTCAATGTATTTCTTCCCAATGTATTTCTTCCCAATGTATTTCTTCTCAATGTATTTCTTCTCAATGTATTTCTTCTCAATGTATTTCTTCCCAATGTATTTCTTCTCAATGTATTTCTTCTCATTGTATTTCTTCTCAATGTATTTCTTCCCAATGTATTTCTTCTCAATGTATTTCTTCCCAATGTATTTCTTCTCAATGTATTTCTTCCCAATGTATTTCTTCTCAATGTATTTCTTCTCAATGTATTTCTTCTCAATGTATTTCTTCTCAATGTATTTCTTCTCAATGTATTTCTTCTCAATGTATTTCTTCTCAATGTATTTCTTCTCAATGTATTTCTTCTCAATGTATTTCTTCTCAATGTATTTCTTCTCAATGTATTTCTTCTCAATGTATTTCTTCTATAGATAACCTTATCCAAGATTAGCATTTTCTTCATAAAATCTCCACTGATTAAGGTTAGGATCCGATTTCAAGGATTCGTCACCACTGAGTATTGGTGGAGTGATGGAGGAGGTGAGGGAGAGTTGGAGGAAATTCGCAAAGGGGACGAGGGAGGTTCGACGACCAGGCCGCTACATGGGGGTGATCCAGGATTTTTTAATTTTTTTTTTAGTGACGCCCCTGAGAAACCCCAGGAATACGTTAAATTAATTAAATTAAATAAATTAAATTAAAGGCCGCTGTATGGGGGTGATCCACGATTTATTTATTTATTTATTTATTTATTTTCTATTTTTTTTTTTTTTTTAGTGACTCCCCTGAGAAACCCCAGGAATACGTTAAATTAATTAAATTAAATTAATTAAATTAAAGGTCGCTGTATGGGGGTGATCCACGATTTATTTATTTATTTATTTATTTATTTTTTATTATTATTATTTTTTTAGTGACGCCCCTGAGAAACCCCAGGAATACGTTAAATTAATTAAATTAAATTAATTGAATTAAAGGTCGCTGTATGGGGGTGATCCACGATTTATTTATTTATTTATTTATTTATTTTCTATTATTATTATTTTTCTTTAGTGACGCCCCTGAGAAACCCCAGGAATACGTTAAATTAATTAAATTAAATCAATTAAATTAAAGGTCGCTGCATGGGGGTGATCCACGATTTATTTATTTATTTATTTATTTTTTATTATTATTATTATTTTTTTTAGTGACGCCCCTGAGAAACCCCAGGAATACGTTAAATTAATTAAATTAAATCAATTAAATTAAAGGTCGCTGTATGGGGGTGATCCACGATTTATTTATTTATTTATTTATTTATTTTTTATTATTATTATTTTTTTAGTGACGCCCCTGAGAAACCCCAGGAATACGTTAAATGAATAATGATGAATGAGGAACCATTTGCAGGAGTACGCTAGACTGAAACTAATGAATAAAGATAATGAATAATAATGAATAAGGAATTATTCACAGAATGCTTAGACTGATACTGAATAAGCAACCATTCAGGGGAATAAGTTAGACTGAAGCTAATGAACAAGGAACAATTCAATGCGTTAGGCTAATAATTATGAATAAGGAATCACTCACAGGAACAGACTGATACTGAATATGGAACCATTCAGGGGAATAAGTCAGACTGAAGCTAATGAACAAGGAACAATTCAATGCGTTAGGCGAATAATTATGAATAAGGAATCACTCACAGGAACAGACTGATAATGAATATGGAACCATTCAGAGGAATAAGTCAGACTGAAGCTAATGAATAAGGAACAATTCAATTCGTTAGGCTAATAATTATGAATAAAGAATCACTCACAGGAACAGACTGATAATGAATGAGAAACCACCCACGGGAAGGAGTCGCAATGAGGATGAGGAAGAAGGAGCCAAGCGGAGAAATACGTCACAGTAAAGATAAAAGACAAAGAGCCAGAGATGCCACGCAATGGCGCTCTAAGTGAAAGAGATTCTCCGATATCAGCATGAAAGCTATCGCGGGTGTCTCTTAATGAAGGGAATATTGGCACTGAACACACATTAATACCTTGCAATCTCTGGTTGCAGATCTCGTTCACAATGTTGACAATGTTCCTTTGGCGGCGCGCGTGTTCCTCGATTGTGTCGTGACTTTCAGTTCTCGCTTTCATGTCGTATTGGGGTTTGTTTGTCCGTTTTTTGATTGTGACGTGACTTTCAGTTCTCGCTTTCATGTCGTATTGGGGTTTGTTTGTCCGTTTTTTTCCGAGTGATGTGTTTGTCCGTTTTGGTGCGTCCTCGAGCCTCATAATGGTTCGTGTGTTAGTGTCTGATAATGAGGCTTCCATGGCTGTCTCTCATTCTTTTTTTTTGGTTCAAACTACATTCTTGAGAACACGATTTTGCACTTTGGGTATGCATAATGTTTATACTTATAAATATACGTATATAAATGCATATGTTTATAGTGAGAGCACGTTTTCTAATGCCTGTAGACCGTATTTGGCGTGTAACTTACAATAGTGGTTCCCAACCTTTCATTCAGGCTAAAAAAATAAAAAATTCTCCCTCTCTCTCACTTTCTAACTTTCTCTCTCTCTCTATCTTTCACTCTCTCTCTCTTTCTCTCTTTCACTCACTCTCTCTCTCTCTCTCTCTCTCTCTCTCTCTCTCTCTCCCTCTCTCTCTCTCTCTCTCTCTCTCTCTCTCTATATATATATATATATATATATATATATACATACATATATATATATATATATACATATATATATAAATATATATATATATATATATATATATATATATATATGCATGTATATATATATATATATATATATATATATATATATATATATATATATATATATATATATACATACATATATATATATATATATATATATATATATATATATATATATATATATATATATATATATATTACACAGATACATACAAATATATATATATATATATATATATATATATATATATATATATATATATATATACAGATACATACAAATATATATATATATATGTATATATATATATATAATATATATAATATATATATATATATATATATATATATATATATATATATATATATATATATATATATATATATATATATATATATATATATATATATATATAGACACACACATACACATACATAGATACATACATATATATATATATATATATATATATATATATATATATATATATATATATATATATATATATATATATATATATATATATATATATATATATATATATATATATATGTAGAGAGAGAGAGAGAGAGAGAGAGAGAGAGAGAGAGAGAGAGAGAGAGAGAGAGAGAGAGAGAAAGAGACGGGTATATTGATATATGCATGAGTCTGTCCGCTCATCATTTAATGTGTACATGTGTGTATTTCAACATCTGCCTATTGTAATGCACATCTGTATTAAGCAGCATGTTTTCTTTGCCGCTTCTAATCTGCATTTGCTTGCACCTTCACAGCAACCACGACTCCGGCGACGACCACGACAGTGCCCTCAACAACAACTACATCCTCTGAAGAATACGATTATGATGGTAAGTCATCCATTCATCAAAGTCATTCATCATGAACCTACATCCTCTGAAGAATACGATTATGATGGTAAGTCATCCATTCACCAAAGTCACTCATCATGAACCTATATCCTCTGAAGAATACGATTATGATGGTAAGTCATCCATTCATTAGAGTCATTCATCATGAACCTATATCCTCTGAAGAATACGATTATGATGGTAAGTCATCCATTCACCAAAGTCACTCATCATGAACCTACATCCTCTGAAGAATACGATTATGATGGTAAGTCATCCATTCATCAGAGTCACTCATCATGAACCTATATCCTCTGAAGAATACGATTATGAGGGTAAGTCATCCATTCATCAAAGTCATTCATCATGAACCTATATCCTCTGAAGAATACGATTATGATGGTAAGTCATCCATTCATCAGTCATTCGTCATGAACCTATATCCTCTGAAGAATACGATTATGATGGTAAGTCATCCATTCGTCAAAGTCATTCATCATGAACCTACATCCTCTGAAGAATACGATTATGAGGGTAAGTCATCCATTCATCAAGGTCATTCATCATGAACCTATATCCTCTGAAGAATACGATTATGATGGTAAGTCATCCATTCATCAAAGTCATTCATCATGAACCTATATCCTCTGAAGAATACGATTATGATGGTAAGTCATCTATTCATCAAAGTCATTCATCATGAACCTATATCCTCTGAAGAATACGATTATGATGGTAAGTCATCTATTCATCAAAGTCATTCATCATGAACCTATATCCTCTGAAGAATACGATCATGATGGTAAGTCATCCATTCATCATAGTCATTCATCATGAAGTATATTCTGGATGTAATGATACTTGCTACCCAGCACTCACTATACTAAATGAATAGATGAAAAAATATAATAAATAAATGGAAACGATTGAAAACGGCAAGTTACTTTACCGCAGGTAGCCCCACATCATCTTGATGAAAATCCTAGTTGGCAACTGCTGAGTTAAGCCCCGCCTCTTTGCCCTTATTCATTGGCAATATTATTTACATTTCATTTTTTTCCTGGTTTCTTGTTCGAGAATTAATTTACGGTTTTTATAACTGAAGCAGTTCTAAGGGAAATGAACTGAAAAAATAAAAACAAAAACATTATAATAAAATATTGCACAGACTGACCGGGTTAAAAAAGGGGCGGAGATAATCACCTCATCACTTTTATCCGGGGAGAGCGCGCTGTGAGATATCATATATATATATATATATATATATATATATATATATATATATATATATATATATATATATATATATATGTATGATTTACTGAATATGGCTAGAGTTACCACGAGGCAAAACTTAATTCCCTCTTTTATTTATGGCAAAGAAGAGTTCCCTCCCATTAACAGCCGTCAGAACTCTTGGGGAAAAAGTCAATTTCATTTTCTTTGCTCCTCAGACTAAATGGAACATATAACCTGGTTATACGATCCCTGGGAAATGGCAAAGAGTAAGACTAACCAGACTAATGAACTTAACTTCGCCTTATTTGCCTCGCTGCGCCCAGTTACTCTTGTACTGAAGCCAAAGGCGAGCAAGGCTTCAGAAGGTAGATTCAGGGAAACGCCAGGGTTGAGATAGAGATAAACTGCTTTGCCAATTATATGTACTAATTAATAATATGTACCCATTATTACGTATATGCATACTATATCTTCAAACAAAAAGATAAACCACTCTTTCATGTACTGTTTACTAATTATGTTAGGTCAGCGAGGAATTTCTCATAGCTGCCATTAAAAGCATCTTCACGTGAATGAGTCACATGTTCTTATGGACAAGGAAGGCTCATGTAAATCAGCTGATTGCCCTTTTAAGGTAAAGAGGACTCATGTGAATCAGGTGATTGCCCTTTTAAGGTAAAGAAGGCTCATGTGAATCAGCTGATTGCCCTTTTAAGGTAAAGAAGGCTCATATGAATCAGCTGATTGCCCTTTTAAGATAAAGAAGGCTCATATGAATCAGCTGATTGCCCTTTTAAGGTAAAGAAGGCTCATGTGAATCAGCTGATTGCCCTTTTAAGGTAAAGAAGGCTCATATGAATCAGCTGATTGCCCTTTTAAGGTAAAGAAGGCTCATATGAATCAGCTGATTGCCCTTTTAAGGTAAAGAAGGCTCATATGAATCAGCTGATTGCCCTTTTAAGGTAAAGAAGGCTCATGTGAGTCAGGTGATTGTTCCTTTTAAGGCAAAGAAGGTTTATATTTATTTATTGCCTATTTTATAAAAAAAGAGCAACCTATCAATGATTCGATTGTTCATAGGTAAGGAAGATCTTTATGGAGCAATCAGCTGTTTTTCTAAAGAAGGAATATTATGTGAATAAGTCTGATTTTTTTTTTTTTTTTTTTTTTTATAGACATGGAATATTCGTATGAATCAGGTTATTATTAACATTTTTAATGCAAGGAAGGTTCTTAATAATCTCTTAGATGATTTTATAAACAAGGAATATGAATGAGCTTGGCGTTTTTATAGACAGTGAAGATTCATAAGAACCGGTTTTCTGCAAAGGCAAGTAAGGTTTATATGAAGATATCGACTCTTTATGATGGTGATTATTATTATTATTATTATTATCATTATTATTATTATGTTTATTATGTTTATGATTATTATGATTATTATTAGCAGGGGCGGCGCTAGAATTTTTTTTGGGTGGGTGTCGGGAGCAAGGTAACCGAGTAACACTTTTAAAATTAAATCCACACTTCATACTTTTTAAGATTTTGTTTCGAAAAAGGACCAAATTGAAATGAAAATGAAGACTTCGAGAATGACGAACCACGATCATTGATTTCTTAAATTATGCCGACCACCAAGTTTGCCGAGTAAACTGTAATTTTTTTTTCCATTCTGCCGAGTGAAATGACGATTTATGACCTTTGGGGGGGGGGGGAGTGTCGCACCCTGATTATATAGAGGGGTATTATATATTATATTATATTATATATATTATATAGAGGGGCGACGCGCCTGCTTATTATATTATCATTTCAACAAGGAAGACTTCTCCCTCGGAAAATAAGAGATAGTCTGCCTCCCGCCTTCTATCTCCCTTCAAGCTCCATCCTCCTTGAGTCTCGGCCGCCCCAGTCGCTGGGCTTCAAAGGGAGTTTCAAAGAGGCTCCGAAACGAGATTGCGAAGCAGGAACGAACCTTTGCCGAGAGCGAATCCGAGACTGATTCGCGAAGACGGGCGATCGCTAGAATGACTTTCAGGGTCCGAATAGGATGTTTGTGCGAATTATCAATCTAGATAAAAAAGATAGATAGAGAAGGTGGTAAATAGGTAAATAATGACTTTTAGGGTCCGAATAGCATGTTTGTGCGAATTATCAATCTAGATAAAAAAGATAGATAGAGAAGGTGGTAAATAGGTAAATAGATATGAAGGTAAATAAGTAAATAGATATGAATATAGATTAGATATGTAAAGAGATATGAATATAGATTAGATAGATAAAAAGATAGAAGAGAGAAGAAAGAAGAGAGGGAAAGAGGGATGTGTGGATACATGCGCAATTTTGTGCAAGTATTTATATGCAAGTATGTTTATTTATGTGTAAGCGTGTGTATGTGCTTACAGAAAAATCGCAGAAATTGATTGACCTTTTCCTTGCCGACAGATCTTCCTCCAGGTGTCAACGCTACACTGGAGGGGGAGGGAGAGGAGGTGGGCGATGTCGTAAAAGGTAAAGTAGGAAAGCACTTGAAAGAACATAGCTTTAATGATAGTAGTTTCAGTATATGTAATATCTGTCTCTGTCTGCCTGTGTGTCTGTCGGTCTTTCTCTCTCTCTCTCGCTTTCTCTCACTATTTTTCTCACTCTCACTCTCTTTCTGTCTATATGTCTGTCAGTCTGTCTGTTTCTCTGTATTTCTCTCTCTCTCTCTCTCACTATTTCTCTCTCTCTCTCTCTCTCTCTCTCTCTCTCTCTCATTATTTTTCTCTCTCTCACTCTCTCTTTCTGTTTATCTGTCTGTCTGTCTGTTTCTCTCTCTCGCTCTCTCTCTTTCTCTCGCTCTCCCTCTCTCTCTCTCTCTCTCTCACTATTTTTTTTCTCTCTCTCACTCTCTCTTTCTGTTTATCTGTCTGTCAGTCTGTCTGTTTCTCTGTATCTCTATCTCTCTCTCTCACTATTTTTCTCTCTCACTCTCACTCTCTCTTTCTGTTTATCTGTCTGTCAGTCTGTCTGTTTCT
>NC_091591.1:23606052-23616901 GCF_042767895.1 Penaeus vannamei | reverse complement strand
ACTTGGTCTACAGGAAATGTAAGTCAGCTGAGTGTGATAACTCTTATGAATAATGGAGATGATAAGGATGATGATAATGATAGCTATGGTGATAGTGATAACGGTAATGATGGTAATGGTAATGATAATACCCATGGTGATAGTAATAATGATAATGATAGTAATAAAGGTAATGATGATATTGATGATAATAAAGGTAATGATAATAGTGATAATAATAATGATAATCATTACAACAATATCAACTACAGAAACAACAGAAATGATGATGGTAACAACAATAATAATAATGATAGTGATAGTAGTAGTAATAATGATAATGATAATAGTAGTAATAATGATGAACATAATGATAATGATAGTAGTAGTAATAATGATAATAATAATGATAATGATAATAGCAGTAATAATGATGAACATAATGATAATGATAATAATGACATTAACTCACTCTTGCTTTCTCAAATGGAGGTACATGTACCTCCATGTATGTAAGTATGTGTACGCCTTATACACCTTACATTTCTAACTCCTTTCTTCTATGTCATATAATAATAATAATAATAATAATAAAAAGAATAATAATAATAAAAATAACCCCCTCTGCAATCCCGTTGTGATCATTTCATTCCCAGAATGTTTACACTCGGCCATGCATTCAAATCAGATTCCGGCGCCGCTCCGTGTGACGTCTGCCTCATTTGCATACCAAAGACCACCTCCTGACTAATTCACGTCACCTCCGGATAAGCTAGCGTACGGATAAGCTCTATTACAGCTTAAAGAAACTGATTTACGAATGCTGGTTCGTTTCATTCATCCGCTGTCTATGTTGTTTACATGTTGTCTGCGTGACCCGCGTTCGAATCCAACACCGCCAGTGGATGGTAACCCCCCCCCCTCCTTTCACACGGGGGGGGGGGGTAATTTAGAAGCACAGTAAACAAAATTTGATAAGTTATACGAGCCTGACACAAAATTCTAAATCATTATCATTATTACTGTCATCATCATCGTTATTACTGTTATCACTATTATTGCTATTAATATCCTTATTATTATCATTAATGTTATCATTATTATAGTTATTACCATTATTTATTATCATTATTACTAACAATAATACTACTATTATTGTTTCTCTCATTACTAACATCATCATCAATCACCATCATCCCCTTAACCTTCCACATCATCACCCTCACCATCATCCCTTAAACCACATCATCACCATCACCATCTCCACCACCACCACGATCGTCCTCATCTCCACCACCACCACGAACGTCCTCATCTCCACCACCACCACGATCGTCCTCATCTCCACCACCACCACGATCGTCCTCATCTCCACCACCACCATCCTCACCGCCGCCACTCTCCCTCCTCAGCCAGGTGTCAGTCCAAGCAAGACGCCGCGAGCCTTTGCGAGTCCGTCAAGAACGACACCGACGGCACGGCAATCATCAAGGACGGAGGAACGACCGTGTGTCCGTTCACCGGCTCCCGCTCCTTCACGTTCCAGAAGCCCTACCTCGTGTGCGACCTCGACCATTCCAAGCTCTTCTCCGTGGACAACGACACCCAGCTCTTCTTCGTGTACAACCCGTGTCCCAAGCAGACCAGCCCGAATGTGTTTCCTTACCGTGAGTAGCGGAGTGGGTCACGCTGGTCTGGCCTTTCGCTGTAGCTTCGTGTGCTGGTCTAGGCGGTCTTGGACCTTTTGCTGTCATTCTTGACGATTCTGGAATGGTTAATGTGTCATCTCTTTTCCCTCCTTTCTCTACGACCCGTGGGCTTAGACCGGGACACGTACAGCTTTTGTTATGATTCTTGACTTCTGATAGGTTGGCTAATATGGAATCTCTCCTTCCTCTACAACTCCTGTGCTGTGTCAGGGTTCTAGACCTTTTGGTGTGATTCTTGACACCCGGTGAAATCAGTCAAATGATCTGTGGTTCTCATATGGAATCTCCTTTCTCGTTTCTCTACAGCCTGTGTGTTATGCTAGGCGGTTCTAGACATTTTGCGGTGATTCTCATATTAACGAATATAGAATCTCCTTCATAACTCGTGTACTAAACTAAGGGGTTCTGGGCCTTTTGTAATGAATCTTGACTCTCGATAAGCAGGCCAATAAGGAATCTTCTTTCTCTACAACTCATGTGCTAGATTAGGGGTTCTGGACCTTCTGCTATGAATCTTACCTCTCTATATGTTGGCCAATATGGAATCTTCCTTCAACTACTTGTTTGCAAGACTGGGGGTAAGACGGGCATATGTCCTCTTCACTTGACTCTCGAAAGAATCATAAGCATTCTTAGATTTAGAAATATCAGTTGTTTCTGGACGTTTCGTTCATAAAAGGGAGCATTTCAGTCTGGTTTCAAAAAATGAAATAGCAGTGCTAGCTAATAACCTAACAGTCTACCCCAGTATACTACATCCACAGTTACGGCGTTGGGTTCCTATACCACTGCTTATGAACCCCTATGTTAGAGAGACTGGCGATTACATTGACGTAAACATATTGAAATATTTATCTTATCATACATTCAATTATGCTGCAAAATGATTTACAGCTTAAATTTCCTATAACGCTTTGCAAAAGAAAGAAATAAAAGAAAAATCTGTTTCCAATGCGAGTTACTGGTTTGTTGCTATGACAACAATGGCAAAGCTTGAAAGGGTTCTGGTTTCATGCGCATACCTGTGTCTTCGGGACTGCCAGACTGAGACGCCATTTTGATATATCTTTATTTAGCCTGGTCTTCTGCTAATTAAGTACCTTTTATGTCATATTGTTCATCTAGTAATTGCTAATGCTCTTGCATCTAGCTTTGTGAAAATGGTCATGATGTGCGTCACCTGACAGACCGCCAATCATGTTTCTGTTTCTCTCTTCGGCCAGAGGAGCGAGTGGCCTGTGTAGCCTCCTGGAGCGACGGCGACACCCATTACTTACTCGGGCAACTTACTGGCTACAATTACGGCGGTCCTCAATACCGCTGCCACATCTACGAGGAGAAGCCTGGCGAGAACTACCTCTACAGCATGACGAGGACCTCGGCACACTGCGGGGCATACAGCTCGGACTATGAGTACTTCTACAGGATCTACAATGAGTCAGTAGGTAGGTCTTGGAATATGTCTTCAGTCTTCCGCCTCCATGCTGCAGAAAGCCTTGGACGCTTGCAATTGTAATCATAAGTAAATATAAGTAAGTACCTGAGTACTGGTCGCTTTGCAGCCCCCGGCATGCCTGCCATAGAGGGCTACGACCCAACCAAGGAGCTGTACCTCGGCGCGCCCCTCCGCCTGGTCTGCCGAAGCAGCGGAGGGTTTCCGCCGGCGGAGCTCAAGTGGTTCAAGAACGGCGACGAGATTCCCTCGGAGAGCCTCGAGACGAAAGCGGGCTCCGAGAACCACATCGACGTGGTGATCCGCGAGGACGACGACGGGGCCGAGTACCGCTGCGACGCCGTTAACTTCGCCGACACGCTCGCCACGTCCATTGTCCTGTTCCTGCGTCCCGGTGCGTCCAAGGGCTTCCTTGAAAGTATTGGGGCTTCATTTCACTTCATTGGCTTTGTCTTGACCTACTTTACTTCCCTTAATTGCAAAATAGAAACTGTTACGGTCGTGTTGCGCAAAATATGCGCGGTTTTGCAACGGAAAACACGTCTCACCAATTAGGATAACCGGGGAAACTTATAATGATATATAAATAGTCGTATACCCCTTTGTGCACTTTTTCTAAATCTCTTCAAGAAAATTCCTTTTAAAAACTGCATATCCGAGAGAGAAGACAGAGATCCTGTACCAACTCCACAATCTGGGCAAAAAACAGACACTTAATTGCCTGGTCAAAAAGCCAGAACATCTCGCCTGTCTTTAAAGCCCCTGTGACTCTATGCATTTACTAGTTTTCAAGTATAATGTCTGGCTACATCCGGTTCATTTGGTCGCTCGCCCGATACTCCCTTTGCGGAGGTGGCTCATTGAGTCCTGTTATCATAGCTGCATTCACATTCTCTAGGGCTTGAACAGCTGTCTTTGAAGGGGAAACAGCACGTGTCACTGTGTATTGCATCTGACGCCAAACTTCTGCTCGTTCCCATCAGACTCAGAACTGACAACTACTTCAGAGCCAGAAATAACAACAGTACTTA
Source organism: Penaeus vannamei (assembly GCF_042767895.1). Classification (NCBI taxonomy): domain Eukaryota; kingdom Metazoa; phylum Arthropoda; class Malacostraca; order Decapoda; family Penaeidae; genus Penaeus; species Penaeus vannamei. The sequence goes on along the minus strand of NC_091591.1, from coordinate 23,612,729 downwards.
CATCTACGCCGACGGTAACTGAAACAACAACAGATGCAACTACAACAAGCACAATAACAACAGATGCTACAACAACAACAACAGCAGCTCCATCAACTACGACTACAGAGTTCTTCTATGAATACTACGTTGGTGAGAATGTAAACATATCTTATTACACTAGTAATAACCTTTAGTTGATTACTATTCTGAAGGCAGCAAATTTCATTAGCAGGTGAAGGTTAAAGTTCAATAGGATTTGCTAAATATATCATAGGAGGAAAAAATAAGAAAGGGGAATGGACGAGGATGAGTGCCTTCAAATACGGGAAACGTAAGACGTCACTTGTTCAGAATTATGAGTGTGGTATCGAGAGGCCTATTACATATATTGTGGTATTGTTGGTAAGCTTCCATACAGCTTTTCTGCGTTCTTCGCAATAAACTGTAATCAGTGGTTGATAATGGTATTTAATGATATGACTTTTTTAGAATTTTACAAACAGAGAGAATGAGGGAGGGAGGGAGGGGGGGAGAGAGAGAGAGAGAGAGAGAGAGAGAGAGAGAGAGAGAGAGAGAGAGAGAGAGAGAGAGAGAGAGAGAGAGAGAGAGAGAGAGAGAGAGAGAGAGAGAGAGAGAGAGAGAGAGAGAGAGAGAGAGAGAGAGAGAGAGAATGAGAGAGAAAGAAAGAAAGAAAGAGAATTAAAAAAAAAAAAATCGAGGTAAGATAAAAATGGTACACACACCCATATCCACAAAATATCCATGGATGACAGAGAGCGAGACAAAAAAAAAAAAAAAAAAAAAAAAAATAATGATAATAATAAAAAGAAATAAACAGAAAGATGTGGAGAGAAGTAGAGAAGAGAAGAGAAGAGAAGAGAAAGAGAGAACGAAAAATGGAACGAAAGCAACGCAAAATACCTCACTGCTAACTCCATGCCCTCCCCCCCCCTTTTTTTTCCTGCAGACGAGGTCCCGCCCATTTTCACGGTCTTCCCGGACACGCCCATCGAAGTGACCCAAGGTGCCTCGCTGAACGTGACCTGTGCCGCCGAGGGAACGCCCATGCCCTACGTTCAGTGGGTGAAGGTGAGGTCGTGTTGCTTTAAGAATTCGAATTCAAATTTTGAAATAATTCATTTCTATTACACAGAAATGTAGTTTTATTGTATATATTAACGGAAGATACACGTAGAATTGGGGATAGTATAGTACATTTAAGTCTTCCTTCTTTTTTATATTTTGGAACCTGCTGTTGTTGATATTTTAGGTGAGGGAGAGAAGGAGAGGGAGAAGAGAGGGAGAGAAATGGATGGAGAGGGAGAAGAGGAGAGAGAAAGATAGTGAGAGGAGAGGGAGAGGAGACCGATAGGAGAGGGAGAAGAGAGGGAGAGAAATGGACGGAAAGGGAGAAGAGGAGAGAGAAAGATAGTGAGAGGAGAGGGAGAGGAGACCGAGAGGAGAGGGAGAGGAGACCGAGAGGAGAGGGAGAGAAAGGGACGGAGAGGAAGAGAGTGTGAGGAGAAGGAGAGGAAGAGAGGGAGAATAAGAAAAGGAGAAGAAGGGGAGGGTAAGAAGAGGAAAGAAAGAGAGAGAAAGGAAAAGAGGGAGAGGTAGAAAAGGAGAGAAAGAAACGGAGAACAAGAAAGGGAGAGGGAAAAATGTAGAGAAAGATAGGGAATGAAAGAGAGGAAGAGTGGGAGACAAAGAAAGGGAGAGGAAGATAGAGACAAAGAAAGGGAGAGGAAAAGGGATAGACAGACAGATGGACAGAGAGATAGAGAAAGAGAGCGAGAATGAGAGTGAGAGAGAGACATGGAGGGGGGAGGAACAAAGTAAGGAGGAGCAGAATGGAGGAAAATGAATAAGGAAAGAGAAAGATCGCGAGAAAGAGGGAGAGGAGGGAAGTGGAGAAAGAACTAGACACAATGAGATTGCTTACGTAAATAAGTTGAACGGTTGTATTTCGCGTGAGAGAAAGGCCGATGAAAAGATATATATATATATATATATATATATATATATATATATATATATATATATATATATATATATAGAGAGAGAGAGAGAGAGAGAGAGAGAGAGAGAGAGAGAGAGAGAGAGAGAAAGAGGCGTAATAGGAAATGAAGAGGAGAGACACAGGCAGAGAATTGATAGCAGGAGAGAGAGAGAGGGAGAAATAGCAGGGGGGGGGGAGGGAGGGTGCAATGGGAGCGACAGAGAGAGTGAGAGCGAGAGCGAGAGAGAGAGAGAGAGCAAGATAAAGCTAGAGAGAGAGAGAGAGAGAGAGAGAGAAAGAGAAAGAGAAAGAGAAAGAGAGAGAGAGAGAGCAAGAGAAAGCTAGAGGGAGAGAGAGAGAGAGAGAAAGAAAGAAAGAGAGAGAGAGAGCGAGAGAGAGAGAGAGAGAGAAGATCGAAAGAACAAGAACACAAGATAGAGAGAAAGAGATCGAGAACACGAAACCGCAAGAACGAAAAAAAATAAAAAGGGGTGTCCTCCCTTATCACTTCTCTTATATTTTTTTTTACTTATTTTTTTATTTCTATTTATTATTATTATTTTTTTACTTTTTCAAAATATTTATTTTAATACTAATATATTTTTTAAATATTTATTTTTATTTTATTCTATTTTAATATTATTTTAATATTAATATTTATGTTAACATTTATTTTAATAATATTTATGTTAACATTTATTTTAATATTAATATTTATTTTAACATTTATTTTAATATTAATATTTATTTTAACATTTATTTTAATATTGACATTTTGATTTTTTTAAAAATATTTATTATTTTTTACCCTCATAAAATCCTCATTTCAGAGAGACGAGAACTTGCATCGCATCAACATGTCCGAACGTGTTTTGGGCGAGGCCATCCTGGTTCTTGACGGCGTCTCGGACTCGGACTCCTACACCTGTGAGGCCGAGTCCGAGAGTGGGTTCGTGTCGAGGGAGATCGACGTCCTCGGTAAGATGTATACATATATATATATATATATATATATATATATATATATATATATATATATATATATTTATATATCTATATCTATATCTATCTATCTATATATTTTTATCTATATCTATATCTGTATCTCTCTCTCTCTCTCTCTCTCTCTCTCTCTCTCTCTCTCTTCTCTCTCTCTCTCTCTCTCTCTCTCTCTCTCTCTCTCTTCTCTCTCTCTCTCTCTCTCTCTCTCTCTCTCTCTCTCTCTCTCTCTCTCTCTCTCTCTCTCTCTATATATATATATATATATATATATATATATATATATATGTCTCTGTGTGTGTGTACACACACACACACACACACACACACACACACACACACACACACACACACACACACACACAGACACACACACACACACACACACACACACACCCTCACAAACACACACACACACATAGACACACACACACACGCGCATACACACACACATATGTACACACACACACACACACACACACACACACACACACACACACACACACACACACATATATATATATATATATATATATATATATATATATATATATATATATATATATATATATTAACATACATTTATATATATATATTTATTTATATAAATGTGTATATGTGTATATGTATATCCATATATGTATTTTTATATCTATCTATCTATTTATCTATCTATCTACATATATATGTGCGTGTGTATGTGTGTGTGTGCAGAGGCCATGACCGTCGGTTTCCCTTCCAGCGCTGGGGCCGCCGCCTCCACAGAACCTGCGGCTGAGTTTCCTGACGGAGACGCAGGCGGCGATCGCCTGGGACCCGGTGGAGGAAGCCAAGTTCTACACGGTGTTCAAGAACTACTCTTCTTCTCAGGGCGAGGCGGTGGACGTCTTCGAGAGCACTATTTACACCTTCGCAGGCAAGTGGGCCGAAAGACACGCGGAAACAAAACAAAACACACACACACACACACACACACACACACACACACACACACACACACACACACACACACACACACACACACACACACACACACACATTTTTCAGGCACTTGACATCCTCCCAGAAACCCGAAGGGACGCCCACCAAGCCGCGTCCATTCACAAACGACTCATTCACGACTTCCTCCTTCAGGTCTGGAGCCGTACACGAAATACGAGTTTCGGGTGGCGGTGGTCACGGCCAACGACCAGATAGCTCTGTCGGACTCCATCTTCGCAATCACTGGAGATACAGGTGTGGCTTTTGGGTTTATAGTCATTCTAATAACTAAAAAACGATTCGTGGTAAAGAATAAGACAATCTTAAAAAGAATAATGTTAAAGAACAAGACATGAAAATAATTATAAAGAACGTCATAAATCATAAAGAACAAGACTAAAAAAAACATATTGTTAAAGAAAAAGGTGCACTTAGTATTGATTTTCTAGCAAGTATTCTAATTCTGAAATATTCAAAATTCAGTACATTAGCAGGTTTTTAACATTCGTTTTACGTGGATATGTAATTTACAACTAGAGATATCGAAGTAAAATACTTGGCTAGATGTTTATAGTTTACAGTATTCATATTATGTTTCAAATCGAGTAAGTAATTTAATCACATTAGCAGATGCTTCAAATTTGATGTATTAGAAGCATTTACGTAGGTGTATTAAGCTTGCAACATTCAAGCATTTACGCTGATGCATGGAAGCTTGAGAATTAGAGGACATCCACTTGAAGGACACTCCAAGGCCCACTTTTAGTATTTTTTTATTTTATTTTATTTATTATTTTATGGTTTGCTATCTGCAGTACAGGGTTTCAGCAAGTTACATGGTTATGATAAAAGTTAACTAGCAGTATTATTATTCTCTTAAGAACATTCTAGCATCTGCAAGTTAAATTATTAGATTAGTGTCATTATACTTTGTTAAAGATATATTACGCGCCTGTTATGCTTAAAGTCCGATACTCAGTAATCTTCTCTATAGCTTACAAATATCGTAAGCTCTCCTATTATAAGTTATAGGCAGATACATTGGTATATATCTCCCAATAACGTAGTAATACTTGTAAAAGTCGAAGAAGAAATAACGGTTCATATCTTCCTAAACTCTATGAAAGTCGAACAACATATAGAAGCTTAGTCTTTTAAAAACTCGATAGCAAGAATGAGAGTCAAACAAAACATATAACGGTTTACAATCTACTAAAACCTGAATAACGCTTATGAAGAACAAAATGCAGCGGTTTATAATCATCCAAAAGACCTCGATAAGACTTGCGAATCGAGCAGCTGTTCACCAGCGGTCCGCCTCCCCTGCAGCGCCCGACCAGCCCACAATTGAGGGCCTCGACGCCGTGCTGAAGTTCTCCGTCGGGGACACCGTGAACCTCACGTGTTCCAGCGGAGGGGGTCTCTCGCCTCGGGTCATGAGGTGGTTCAAGGACGGCGTGGAGATGGCCAGCGCCGAGAGCAGCTCGGGCGTGGAGCTGAGCCTCGTCCTGCAGGAGGAGGACGACGGGGCCGAGCTGCTGTGCCAGGCGAAGAACTACGTGGCTGCGGTTAATACCTCTGTGGTCGCCCGTATCAAGCAAGGTGCGTAGCTTCTGATGTTTTTTATGTTTTTGGAAGGATTGATGTTCTAGAGGAACTTGTGAATTTGGTTAAATGTGAAAATGCATGTGTGACATTTATTTAGGATATCGAGAAATGTCCTGATGATTTTTAAGAAGCATTACATCCCCATAGAGTATTAAGACACATTTGGAAAGGCAAATATTTATGACAATCTACTGCTTCGAAGCTGAGGTTCTGTTTTTTCGGTATTCTATGTGCTTTTTAGACATTTTGACTCAATCTCTGTAGGAAACAGTTATTTTCGGAGCCCCCACTCCCTTTATAATTTGGAGAACCATCACTCTTCTGAATGAATACCAGAATAGCCCAAGACACACGAAAAAGACTGGAGAAAAGCGTAACTACTTCATCTAGTATTCTTATTCCGCCTTGCTCTCCCTGGACCCACCCTCCAAGGGCCGCTTCCCAACCCAACCCAAAGCAGCGTTCCCTACCTAACCCAGCGTAAGCCAACCGTCTAATTTCCCAGCCAAAGGGGGTTTGCACTTATTTTGTACTTATTTCAACACCGATTACTTACACGGAGCTTCTGTTTTCCCCAACACCCCTGATATTGTATATATGTGTATATATATATATATATATATATATATATATATATATATATATATATATTTATATATATATATATATATATATATATATATATATATATATATATATATATATATATATATATATATATATATGTGTGTGTGTGTGTGTGTGTGTGTGTGTGTGTGTGTGTGTGTGTGTGTGTGTGTGTGTGTGTGTGCGTATAGATATATCGACATCGATATAGATACAAACATACAAATAAAGATATAGCTAGATAAACAACCACATAGACAGGCAGACAAATATGAACTCGTAGAACTAACAACTAACGAGAGCCACCTCCCCCCCCCACCCCCGTGTCCTCCCCACCCCCCCCTATCCAACCCCAGGCGAGTGCAAGATCCCCGGCGAGTGGGCGGGCGAGTGGTACTCCGGCTGGGACCAAGTGGCCGTCCAGTCCGACCTGTGGCTCGACCAGGTCTGCCTGGCGTCTTCGAGGAACCGGTTCCTGGTCAAGAAAGAGTAGGTGGAGGAT
>NC_091591.1:23596052-23603552 GCF_042767895.1 Penaeus vannamei | reverse complement strand
TTTACTGTTGTTATGATTATATTTGTTTGTTTTTTGTCACTTTTACTGTTGTAGTAATTACATTTATCATTGTTTTTTGTCACTTTTACTGTTGTTATGATTACAATAATCATAACAACAGTAAATGTGATGCATACAATAACCACAATAATCGGTTATTGCATGCATTAACTGAGTCGTCGCTTGGTAGCCTATGTCAGTTTAGTCGTCCATTTTTTGGCTACGCTAATTTAGTTATCCCCTCTTCGCTCTCTCCTCCCCCTCTCCCCCCATTCCCCTCTCCCTACTCTCCTCCTCCCATTCCCCCTCTCTTCTATCTACTTTTTTCTTCCCCCTCCTCTCTCTCCTCCCATTCCCCTTCTCCTGCCCCCTTTCTCCTCTCTCCTTCCCTCTCCCCTCTCTCCTCCTCCCATTCCCCCTCTTTTCTCTCTCCTCCCATTCCCCCTCTCTTCTCTCTACTCCCCCCTCTCCTCTATCCTCTTTTCTTCCCCCTCCCCTCTCTCCTCCTCCCATTCCCCCTCTTTTCTCTCTCCTCCCCTCTCCACTTTCTCCTCCCCTCTCCCCTCTCTCCTTCCCTCTTCCCTCTCCCTACTTCTCCTTCTCCCATTCCCCCTCTCCTGCCCCCTCTCTCCTCACTCTTCCCCTCTCCCTTCTCTCCTCCTCCCATTCCCCCTCTCTTATCTCTACTCCCCCCTCTCTTCTCTCTACTCCCCCCTCTCCCCTCTCTCCTTCCCTCTTCCCCTCGAGCAGCGGAGAGAATCGAGTGCGTGGGGACCTGGAGCGAGGGGAACGCCAGCTTCCTGATGGGGAAACTGGAGTCGATCCTCGGCGGGGAACCTCGCTACCGCTGCTTCACCTTCGCCGAGGAGGAGGGCGAGGGCGAGGTCGAGGAGGAGCGCCACCGCTACGTCGTGAGCAGGACCTCGTCGGAGGCGTGCGCTGCCCTCGGGGAGAGTTCCGACAGCTCCTACAGGATCTTCGGGGAGGCGGTCGGTGAGTCGGCTCGAAGGGCGAAGGAGTCGGTTTTAAAGAGGCTCTTCCTCGGAGATTTCATTTTTGTTTCTTGATTTTTTTTTGCTGAGTTGATTTTCTTTTGTTTGCTGATTTGTTTGTTGGTTTATATATATTGTTTTCTTTTTGCTCCGCGTTGTAGCTTTTAAAATCGTTCTTTGGAGTTGTTATAGGTCTTCAGACATTCTGGGAGAGGGTTGTAAGTTCTAAGAGGGTTTTTGCTTTGAGACTTTTGATGTTTTATCCAAATTGTTTATCCATTTATTCTTTGTTCTGTTTCTCTTAAATTGAATTGAATGTATCTGAAATATGTTGCGAAGACCATATTCCTATCCTTCTCTCATTTCTATCCTATTATCCATTTTCCATCCCCATTTCATTCCCCTATCCGCTCCAGCCCCCGGAGAACCGACCATCCACGGCTACGACGCGTCCGAACGGGTGAAGATCGGCTCGGTCTTCAACCTGACGTGCAGCAGCGGCGGCGGCTTCCCCCACGCCAAGCTCACGTGGTTCAAGAACGGCGAGGTCGTTCCCTCGGAGACGTTCCAGGAGGCCGGGGAGTCCGCGGCCGTCGTGGAGGTCACCGTCGAGGGGCCGGAGAACGAGACGGAGTACCTTTGCCGAGCCCACAACTTCGTGGCGGGCTTCAGCGCGAGCGTCGTGGTGCGCGCGGAGCAAGGTGAGGCTTCGAATCCGGGCTTGGAACATTCCCAAACGGAAAAGATATAAACAATTCCATAAATTTCACCGACTTTCTCTCCCGCCCACAGCCTCCCAGCCCGCGTTCGAAGACATCATGCTTCCCAGCGTGTCCGTAGTCGAGGACGAGACGGCTTTCCTCCCATGCATTCGGACGCAGGAAGAAGATACTAAGGTACGGGTTATTAGGTTATTAATTGCTATTATTATTAATTAATTGTTATATCTTACAGCAGTTTTAGGAGTAGAAAGTATGTAGGATGGTAGAGGAATATTAATAGTGGGATGGATGCAGTATGAATTGAAGCAAAAAGGGGACATTGATAATAGTTATTAGTAATTTAGTAATTGTTTTGTGTGTGATAAGGATCAGGAGTAATTCTTTGCTTATTTTAGATCTGATAATGATAATGATCATAATGATGATAATGTTGATATCATTGCTATCAATAATGAACTACTAACATTAATGTCAGGAATAATAACAAACATATATGGTAGTTATCACTAAGAAACAAATCTAAAGGACGGATAAAAGTGAATTAAATAAAGAATAAAAAAAATGAAGAAAACGAAAAAAGTGATTAGAAAAAAGATAACATAGAAGGAAAGAGAAAGAAAGAAAAAAAAGAAGACAAGAGGGAAAGGGAGGGAGGGAGAGGGAAGGAAAGGGGGAGGAAAGGGGGGGAGAGGAAGGGAGAGGGAGGGAGGAGGAGAAACACACAGAGTGAAGGAGAGAGAGAGAAGCACACAGAGAGAGGGATAGAGAGATAGAGAGAGGGATAGATAGAGAGAGAGAGGGATAGAGAGAGAGAGGGACAGATAGAGAGAGAGAGGGATAGATAGAGAGACAGAGGGATAGATAGAGAGAGAGAGGGCTAGATAGAGAGACAGAGGGATAGATAGAGAGACAGAGGCATAGATAGAGAGACAGAGGGATAGATAGAGAGACAGAGGGATAGATAGAGAGAGAGAGGGATAGATAGAGAGAGGGAGGGGTAGACCTATATAGAGAGAGAGAGAGAGAGAGGGATTGATAGAGAGAGAGAGGGATAGATAGAGAGAGAGAGGGATAGATAGAGAGAGAGAGGGATAGATAGATAGAGAGAGGGATAGATAGAGAGAGAGAGGGATAGATAGAGAGAGAGGGATAGATAAATAGAGAGAGGGATAGATAGATAGAGAGAGGGATAGATAGAGAGAGAGAGGTATAGATAGAGAGTGAGATAGGGATAGATAGACAGAGAGAGGGAGATAGATATAGAGAGAGAGGGATAGATAGATAGAGAGAGGGATAGATAGAGGGAGAGAGGGATAGAGAGAGAGAGAGAAATTAAGAAAAAAAGAGAAAGAAAAAAGAAAACAACAACAACAGAGAAAGATGAAGAAACAAAAACAAAGAAAAAAACCCATTCCCTAACAACCCAACTAACTACCCCCCCTCTCCTCTCCCCCCCCCCCACCTATCACTCTCGCAGATGGACTGGTTCGACGCCGACATCGAGACGCAACTCACCTCCGGAACCACGATCTTGGCCGACGAGAAGACGCACTTCCAGCCGTGGAACCGAGACGGGGTCTTGGGTCTTGTGGTCCTGGCGGGCTTCGTGGACACCAAGTACGCCTGCAACGTGAATGGGCGTCGCGTCGGGAGCACGAGGGCGCTCATACTGGCTCGTTATCTCATCGGCGAAGGAGGCTATGGTACGTGGGAGACGTGGGAGCGTGGTTTTGTTTTATTTGATTTTGTTTTACTATTATTTTTTTTGTCTCGTTTTTTGGTGTTATTTTTATATGTTATTTTATTTATTTATTTATTTTTTACCATTTTATTTTTTTTGGTGTTATTGTTATATATTTGATTTTGTTTTTGATTTTATTTTACTATAATTTTATTTTTTTTTGTTTCGTTTTTTGGTGTGTTAATGAGGATGGTATGTGTGGGTTTGATTTTTATTTTTTAAAAATTGTTGATGGCGTATGAGTGTTTTTATTTTTGATATTTTGGTTTGTTTTTATTTTGTATTACTAATGATGGTATGCGTGTAATTGGAAAAAAATATTGATATGGGTGTTATTTTATTATTTTTTTCGTGTTTTTGATTTGTATTATTGATGATGGTTTAAGTGTCTTTTAATCATTTTTTCGTTTCTTAATTTCTATTGTTAATGATGTTTTAAGTATTTTTTTTAAATATTTTTTCGTTTCTTTAATTTGTATTATTGATGATTGTTTTAGTAACTGAGATAATGAGGATAAGGATGGTTATGATGTGAGTGACAGGTAGTACTGCTATTTGTTGAAGGAAAATGACAATTATGGTGATTATAGAAATACAGAATTTATATTTAGTAGTAGTTATGAGCCATTCTTAAAAACAAACAAACTTATAAAACTTAGAATTTATATATAAGTAGGTATGTATTATTCCTATTCTTTAAGCACATTTTATTTTTATATACCTAAATCGATTCATTTTTTGTAAGGCTCTTCAAATTAACACTGATGAAATTTTTTTTTTTCATTTAGTTTCGTTTTCTTGAAATTAACGTTCTCCTATCTTCCTTCCTTCATTTATTTACGTATGTATTTATCCACTTATATATTTATTTACCTACTTATTCATCCATTCAATGAGTCATCCACATCTATCAGTTGATTTACCTATCTATCTATCTGTATTTATCTATATCTATATCTATTTCTATCTATATCTGTCTATCTATCTGTCTATTTCTATCTATCTCTCTATCTATATCTGTCTATCTATCTATATGTCTATCTATCTATTTCTATCTATCTATCTATATCTGTCTATCTATCTATATCTGTCTATCTATCTATCTATCTATATCTGTCTATCTATCTATCTATCTATATCGATTTATATATATCTATCTATATCTATCGATCTATCTATATCTATCTATATATTTATCTATATCTATCTATCTATCTGTATCTATCTATCTATCTATATATTTATCTTTATCTATCTATCTATCAATCTATATCTATCTATCTATCTACATCTATCTATCTATCTATATCTATCGATCTATATCTATCTATTTATATCTATCAATCTATATATATCTATCTATATCTATTTGTCTATCTATATCTTTCTATCTATATCTATCTATCTATCTATATCTATCTATCTATCTATATCTATCTATCTATCTGTATCTATCTATATCTATCTATCTATCTATATCTGCCTCTCTCTCTCTCTCTATCTATCAATCAATCAATCAATCTATCTATCTATCTGTCTATCTATCTATCTATCTATCTACCTACCTACCTACCTATCTATTTATCTATCTATCTACCTACCTACCTATCTATATAACTATCTATCTATCTATCTATCTACCTACCTACCTGCCTACCTATCTATCCATCTATTAACGACCACAAAAAAATTATATCTCCCCCCCCCACACCTCCAATTCCTCTTTCCAGAGCCGTATGACGACCACCTCGACTACTCGGACTACTCGTGTTATTTTATTTTATTTTTTTTTCGTGTTTTTGATTTGTATTATTGATGATGGTTCAAGTGTTTGTTTTTTTTAAATTATTTTTTCGTTTCTTTAATTTCTATCATTGATGATGATTTAAGTGTTTTTTTTTAATTATTTTTTCGTTTCTTTAATTTGTATTATTGATGATTGTTTTAGTAACTGAGATAATGAAGATAATGATGGTTATGCTGTGAGTGACAGGTAGTATTGCTATTTGTTGAAAAAAAAGACAATTATGGTGATTATAGAAATACTGAATTTATATATAGTAGTAGGTATGAGCCATTCTTAAAAAACAAACAAACATAAAACTTAGAATTTATATATAAGTAGGTATGTATTATTCTTATTCCTATTCTTTAAGCACATTTTATTTTTATATACCTATATCGATTCATTTTTTGTAAGGCTCTTCAAATTAACACTGATGAAGATATTTTTTCATTTAGTTTCGTTTTCTTGAAATTAACGTTCTCCTAACTCCCTTCCTTTATTTATTTACGTATGTATTTATCCACTTATATATTTATTTACTTACTTATTCATTCTTTCAACCACTGAGTCATCCACATCTATCAGTTGATTTACCAATCTATCTATCTATCTCTATCTATCTATCTCTATCTATTTCTATCTATATCTATCTATCTATCTATCTATTTCTATCTATCTCTCTATCTATATCTGTCTATCTATCTATATGTCTATCTATTTATTTCTATCTATCTATCTATATCTGTCTATCTATCTATATGTCTATCTATCTATTTCTATCTATCTATCTATCTATATCTGTCTATCTATCTATCTTTCTATATCGATCTATATCTATCTATCTATATCTATCTATCTATATCTGGCTATCTATCTATCTATATCTGTCTATCTATCTATCTATATCTATCTATCTATATCCATCTATCTATATCTATCGATCTATATCTATCTATCTGTATCTATCTATCTATATCTGTTTCTCTTTCTATATATGTCTATCTATCTCTATCTATCTATCTATCTATATCTAGCTACCTATATCTATCTATATCTATCTATCTATCTATATATATCTATCTATTTCTATCTATCTATCTATATCTGTCTCTCTCTCTCTCTCTATCTATCAATTTATCAATCAATCAATCAATCAATCTATCTATCTATCTATCTATCTATCTCTCTCTCTCTCTCTCTCTCTCTATTTATCAATTTATCAATCTATCTATCAATCAATCAGTCAATATATCTACCTACCTACCTACCTACCTACCTACCTACCTACCTATCTATCCATCTATATATTAACGACCACAAAAAAATTATATCTCCCCCCCCCACACCTCCAACTCCTCTTTCCAGAGCCGTATGACGACCACCTCGACTACACGGACTACCACAAGACGGTCCAAGAGGGTCGTTCTGTCTTCCTCAACTGCACCATCGGCTCCAACAGCTCTTCCACCACGGTAAGGGGTATGGGGGTGGGGTGGTGTTGATGATGGTGTTGAGGGTGGTGTTGGTGGTGATGGTGATGTTGGGGTGTAGGAGGGGTGATGATGGTGTTGATGTTGGTGTTGATAGTGTTGATGGTGATGGGGTGTAGGAGGGTGTTGGTGTTGATGGTGTTGGTGTTGATGGTGTTGATGATGGTGATGTTGGTGGTGGTGTTGATGGTGTTGGTGATGGTGTTGGTGGTGATGTTGGTGTTGATGGTGATGTTGGTATTGATGGTGTTGGTGTTGATGGTGTTGGTGGTGATGATGGTGATGTTGGTGGTGGTGGTGATGTTGGGGTGTAGGAGGGTGTTGGTGATTCTGGTGTTGGTGATTTTGGTGTTGGTGATTCTGGTGTTGGTGATTTTGGTGTTGGTGATGTTGGTGTTGGTGATGTTGGTGTTGGTGATTCTGGTGTTGGTGATGTTGGTGTTGGTGATGTTGGTGTTGGTGATGTTGGTGATTATGGTGTTGGTGATGTTGGTGTTGGTGATGTTGGTGTTGATGGTGGTGTTGATGGTGATGGTGTTGTTGGTGGTGATGGTGGTGATGTTGGTGTTGATGGTGATGTTGGTGTTGATGGTGATGATGGTGATAATGGGGATGATGATGGTGTTGGTGTTGATGTTGATGGTGTTGGTGTTGGTGTTGATGGTGATGTTGGTGGTGATGGTGATGTTGGTGTTGATGGTGATGTTGGTGATGGTGAAGTGTTGATGGTGTTGATGATGGTGATGTTGGTGGTGATGGTGATGTTGAT
>NC_091591.1:23573593-23576093 GCF_042767895.1 Penaeus vannamei | reverse complement strand
TATCTCTCCATCTGTTTACTCATCTATCTTCCAACCTATCTATCTATATATCTATCTGTCTCTATATCTTTATCTATCTATCCATCTCTCTACCAACCTACCTATCTATCTTCCCATCTTTTCACCTACCCGTCGACCCATAAGTCAGTCGATCTATCTATCCATCTGTCTACCTGTGAGCTGACGCTATCTATCTATCCATCTGTCTACCTGTGCGCTGACTCTATCTATCTATCCATCTGTCTACCTGTGCGCTGACTCTATCTATCTATCCATCTGTCTACCTGTGCGCTGACTCTATCTATCTATCCATCTGTCTACCTGTGCGCTGACTCTATCTATCTATCCATCTGTCTACCTGTGCGCTGACTCTATCTATCTATCCATCTGTCTACCTGTGCGCTGACTCTATCTATCTATCCATCTGTCTACCTGTGCGCTGACTCTATCTATCCATCCATCTGTCTACCTGTGCGCTGACTCTATCTATCTATCCATCTGTCTACCTGTGCGCTGACTCTATCTATCTATCCATCTGTCTACCTGTGCGCTGACTCTATCTATCCATCTGTCTACCTGTGCGCTGACTCTATCTATCTATCCATCTGTCTACCTGTGCGCTGACTCTATTTATCTATCCATCTGCCTACCTGTGCGCTGACTCTATCTATCTACCCATCTGTCTACCTGTGCGCTGACTCTATCTATCTATCCATCTGTCTACCTGTGCGCTGACTCTATCGATCTATCCATCTGTCTACCTGTGCGCTGACTCTATCTATCTATCCATCTGTCTACCTGTGCGCTGACTCTATCTATCTACCCATCTGTCTACCTGTGCGCTGACTCTATCTATCTATCCATCTGTCTACCTGTGCGCTGACTCTATCTATCTATCCATCTGTCTACCTGTGCGCTGACTCTATCTATCCATCCATCTGTCTACCTGTGCGCTGACTCCTATCTATCTATCCATCTGTCTACCTGTGCGCTGACTCTATCTATCTATCCATCTGTCTACCTGTGCGCTGACTCTATCTATCTATCCATCTGTCTACCTGTGCGCTGACTCTATCTATCCATCCATCTGTCTACCTGTGCGCTGACTCTATCTATCCATCCATCTGTCTACCTGTGCGCTGACTCTATCTATCCATCCATCTGTCATCCATCCATCTGTCTACCTGTGCGCTGACTCTATCTATCTATCCATCTGTCTACCTGTGCGCTGACTCTATCTATCTATCCATCTGTCTACCTGTGCGCTGACGCTATCTATCTATCCATCTGTCTACCTGTGCGCTGACTCTATCTATCCATCCATCTGTCTACCTGTGCGCTGACTCTATCTATCCATCTATCTGTCTACCTGTGCGCTGACTCTATCTATCTATCCATCTGTCTACCTGTGCGCTGACTCTATCTATCTATCCATCTGTCTACCTGTGCGCTGACTCTATCTATCTATCCATCTGTCTACCTGTGCACTGACTCTATCTATCTATCCATCTGTCTACCTGTGCGCTGACTCTATCTATCCATCCATCTGTCATCCATCCATCTGTCTACCTGTGCGCTGACTCTATCTATCTATCCATCTGTCTACCTGTGCGCTGACTCTATCTATCCATCCATCTGTCTACCTGTGCGCTGACTCTATCTATCCATCCATCTGTCTACCTGTGCGCTGACTCTATCTATCCATCCATCTGTCTACCTGTGCGCTGACTCTATCTATCCATCCATCTGTCTACCTGTGCGCTGACTCTATCTATCTATCCATCGCGACGAAGGACGAGGAGCTGGTCGTTCTCGCCAACACGGAACGCGTCGGCAGGAGGATCGAAGAAGTGCTGAAGAGCGGAGGGCTCGACGTCAGGTGAGGGGAAAGGAGGGGAAGGGAGGGGAAAGGGGGAGGGGAAAGGAGGGGAAGGGAAAGTAGGGGAAGGGAAGGGAGGGGAAGGGAAGGGAAAGGAGGGGAAGGGAGAGGAAGGGGGAAGGATGGGAAGGGGAAAAGGGGAGAGGGGGAGGGGAAGGGAGAGAAGGAAAGAAAGGGGAAAGGGGAAAGGAGGGGAGGGAAAAGAGGGAGAGGGGGAGGGGAAAGGGAGGGAGGAGGAGGGGAAAGGAGAGGAGGGGACTGGGAAAAGAGGGAAGGGAGGGGAAAGGAGGGGAAGGAGGGGAAGGAGGGGAAGGGAAAGGGGGGGAGGGAGGGGAAAGGAGGGGAAGGAAGGGAAAGGGAGAGGGGGAGAGAGAAGGGGAAGGAAGGAGGGAGGGGAGGGGGAAAGGAGGGAGAGGGGAAAGGAGGAGAGGGGGAAAGGAGGGGAAGGGAAGGGGAAAGGGGAGGGGAAGGGAAGGAAAGGAGGGGAAGGGAAGGGAAAGGGGGGAGGGGAGGGAAAGGAGGGAGAGGGGAAAGGAGGGGAGGGGAAGGGGAGAGGGGTAGGAAGGAGAAGGAAAGAAAGGGGAAAGGGGAAGGGTGTGAGAGGAAGAGAAAAGGGAGAGG
>NC_091591.1:23563593-23566093 GCF_042767895.1 Penaeus vannamei | reverse complement strand
CATCTCACCCTATCGCCCTCTTTTATTCACTTCTCTTCCCTCCCTCCTTCCCTCATCTCACCCTATCACCCTCTCTCCCTCACTTCCCTTCCTTCCCTCCCTTCCCTCCCCTCTCATCTCACCCTATCGCCCTCTCTCCCTCACTTCCCCTCCTTCCCTCCCCACCCCTCCCCTCTCATCTCACCCTATCGCCCTCACTCACTCATTTCTCTTCCTTCCCTCCCCTCTCATCTCACCCTATCGCCCTCAATCCCTCACTTTCCTTCCCTCCCTCTCCCTCCCCTTCCCTCCCCTCTCATCTCACCCTATCGCCCTCTCTCACTCACTTCCCTTCCTTCCCTCCCTCTCCCTCCCCATCCCTCCCCTCTCATCTCACCCTATCACCCTCTTTCACTCACTTCCCTCCTTCCCTCACTCACTCCACTCCCTCCCCTCTCATCTCACCCTCTCTCCCTCACTTCCCTTCCTTCCCTTCCCTCCCTCTCCCTCCCCATCCCTCCCTTCTCATCTCACCCTATCGCCCTTTCTCACTCACTTCTCTTCCTTCCCTCCCCTCCCTCTCCCTCCCCATCCCTCCCCTCTCATCTCACCCTATCGCCCTCCCTCCCTCCCTTCCCTCCCCTCTCATCTCACCCTATCGCCCTCTTTTATTCACTTCCCTCACTTCCCTTCCTTCCCTCACTTCCCCTCCTTCCCTCCCCATCCCTCCCCTCTCATCTCACCCTATCGCCCTCTTTTATTCACTTCTCTTCCCTCCTTCCCTCATTAACTCACTTCCCTTCCTTCCCTCCCTCATCTCACTCCACTCCCTCCCCAGGTCTCGGAGTCGTGGTGGGACAGCGTGCAGGGAGCAGGAGCCTCCTACGGGAACGCCCTCGCAGCCTCCGTCCTCTCGCTGCAGGAGTCCTACCAGAGCCTCCTTCAGGAGAACGAGGACGAAAGCTAATCGATGTCCGGTTTTCCCTCCAAGTCGGAGGGGCGAGAAGAAGGAGGAAGGAGAAAGAGAGACGGAGGAGGATAAATAGGAAGAAAGAGAAGGAGGAGGAGATGTGAATAAGGAGAAGTTAAAAGTGAGGTGAAAAGTAGTGGAAATAGGTAGCAAGGATATGAAGAAGAGAGGAAAAATACGTGGAATTTATATTATTGGACTGGTTTTTTGGATGAAATTGATATTGAGCGGAATTTTCAAAAAAAGGCAGTAACATCAAATCACTCTAGTCTGGTATATATTTTTTATACTTTGAACTGATTCCTGCCATGAGTCCTGATGTTATACAGAGCCCTGATAATTAGCATGAATAACTAATTATATACGTCCAGTTTAAGGAATAGAGAAACTGGCAACTTGACACAGGCTTAAGAGAACTCCGATCCACCAAATCTCTATTAAAAAGAATATTAAAATAGTGTTGAAGACAGTAATTTTCAAGAAAAAAAACAATAAACAATATTGTATATACGTTTTTAGTAATACAAGACATATATAAAGACAAATTTTGTGTCACTTGACCAGAAAAAAGAAAAAAAATGGCGAATCGGAGTACCCAGGAGCACAAGGTTGAGTTGCCAGGTTTTACTTTTTTTCCCTGAAACTGGACGACCTATAGAATAAGGAAGACTTTTTTACACCTTTTCCTCATTAATATTAAGACCAATAAGGAGATAAAAAACAATCTAGGAAGGACTTTAAAAGCAGGACATACTAGATGCGGGTCATTTCTTTAGCTTCCCCAAGCACATTAACAGTATCTCAAGAATTTGGCATTTTGAAGGAATTCTCCATTTTCTTCGATTACAACATAGTAACGACATAAGATTACGCGTAGTTGCGGAAAGCGGTTCGAGTTTCTCGTTGGGTTCATGTGCAAGTTGCATTTTTGAGAATTTTGATAAGCGGAAGAAAAGTAATCACGGTCTGTAAATTATGTATGTGCTGAATAAAATATACAGTATTATCACGGGTATTTATTTCCTTGACGTGAAAAATACGTACATAAACATACATACATACATACATACATACATACATACATACATACATACATACATACATACATACATACATACATACATACATACATACATACATACATACATAAATACATACATACATACATATATATATATATATATATATATATATATATATATATATATATATATATATATATATATATATATATATATATATACATATATATATATATATATATATATATATATATATATATATATATATGTATATATATATATATATATATATATATATATATATATATATATATATATATATATATATATATATATATATATATATATATATATATATATATATGTGTGTGTGTGTGTGTGTGTGTGTGTATATATATATATAAATATACATATATATATATATATATATATATATATATATATATATATATATATATATATATATATATATATATGATACGACTTCCTTGTCAGAGGTTGTAATTACACGCATATTGGGTTTATATAA
>NC_091591.1:23546761-23553093 GCF_042767895.1 Penaeus vannamei | reverse complement strand
TCAATGGACTCTAAAACGCAATCATTCTCCTCGGAGTTTCATCTTCATCTCCCATCAACTGTGTGGACTCTGATGGCGCAGTCCTTGTTTTTTCATGTCCAGTAAAAATACCCATCACTTTTTTATCTTTTATAAAAATATGCTTCCCTGCCAAAAGCTTCAGTTTTCCTCTATAAGCTGGTATGATTTGGCAGTCTATCTAGGGGACAGCAGGCGACGGCGGAGGAAGAATATCAAGAGACAGGTCCTCATATAATAAAACATCAAATTCACGTTAAGAAGGCAGTGGAAGCTATGGGGTGCATTGCTCCATGGCACTGGCTTACAAACATCGATAAATGTTGGCATATAAGCGGCATGGAAAGGGGCACATAGCAAGATAAAAGATAAGCCGATATGCGAAGCTGAGCCTCGCCGGAGGTAAGCCTATGAGGGGAGCCTGGGCTGTGGCGACTAATTCCGGCCCGAAGCGTCAGCTGGTGCTGATTCGACTGAACTTAGTCCTTAGCCACCGTGGCTGTGCAGAACGAAGGCAGAATGGATTCCAGAACGGGGATGCAGCACAGTACTGAATTCATCTTCTCGCTGCTCACATTGCACTACACATCTTGCGTTTCATTACACTTCATCCCCTAAGAATTACTGTCTCTGTTTCATTTCATCTCCTTTTCACGCCATTTGAAACGCAAACAAATCTGTTTAGTTTCAGCATCCCCGTCTCTCCCCATACATCTTAATGAGCGGGCTGTTTTGGTAAGCACATTTGGTATTCAGAATATAACGAAAGAGAGAGAGAGGGAGGGGGAGGGGAAGGGAGAGGGAGAGGGAGAGAGAGGGAGAGGGAGAGGGAGAGAGAGGGAGAGGGAGAGAGAGGGAGAGGGAGAGGGAGAGGGAGAGTGAGAGGGAGAGGGAGAGGGAGAGAGAGGGAGAGGAGAAGGGAGAGGGAGATAGAGAGAGAGAGGGGGAAGGGAGAGAGGGGAGAGAGAGGAAGAGGAAGAGGGAGAGAGAGGAAGAGGGAGAGAGAGGAAGAGGGAGAGAGAGGAAGAGGGATGGGAGGAGAGAGAGGAAGAGGGAGAGAGAGGTGAGAGAGAGGGAGAGGGAGAGAGAGGAAGAGGGAGAGAGAGGAAGAGGGAGAGAGAGGAAGAGAGACAGAGAGGAAGAGGGAGAGAGAGGAAGAGGGAGACAGAGGAGGAGGGAGAGAGAGAGAAAGAGAGAGACAGAGAGAAAGGGAGAGACAGAGAGAGAGAGAGAGAGGAAGAGGGAGAGAGAGGAAGAGTGAGAGAGAGGAAGAGGGAGAGAGAGGAAAGGGGAGGGAGGGAGGAAGAGGGAGAGAGAGGAAGAGGGAGAGAGAGGGAAAGAGGGAGAGAGAGAGGGAAGAGAGAGAGAGAGAGAGAGAGAGAGAGAGAGAGAGAGAGAGAGAGAGAGAGAGAGAGAGAGAGAGAGAGAGAGAGAGAGAGAGATGGATAGATATATAGGTAGATAGATAGATAGAGAGAGACAGACACACATAGACATACGAGTGAACAGACAGATAAATTTATAGTTACACAGGCAAACATATACACAAACAAATAGACATACAGATTGACATATAGACGGATAGACAAACTAAAAAACAGACACAGACTGTTAGATAGATAGATAGACAGATAGACGGAGAGGAAACCCTGAGCAGTCAAGTCAAACCGCCACCCATTCTTGAGGGGAAACCATTGATTTCTTGCCCCGCCCACAACAACAAGACTATGAATCTGAACGTTCAATAAACACGTCGAGAGCAGATACACACAGAGTCCTTCGCGTGCATAATGATATGTAAATTATGAAACATATCTTCATGTTGAATCTTCGAATGTAAAAATGGGGAAAAGAAGAAGAATTAAAAAAAAGTGAATTGTGGTTGTGTAAATAGAATTATTTATTTTCATTCATGCATTTTTTTCTGCTTAAAATGTCTCTTGATTAAGTAATATGGTAATATTTTTTTTCGTATTTTCGAGATAAGGTTCATAAGAGTGAAACTTACATTCCTTATTCTTTGATTTTCTCTTTATTGAAAGGAAACAAATGAGTTTCTTTTGCTAAAGCTATCCACTGGTGATCTTTTAATTAATAATAATTGTAATAGTAATGATGTTGTACTATCAGTATTCCACTAGCAATAATAGCACTTTTAATGATGTCAGCAAATGGAATTATGCTGATATTGATGATAATGGAAATGATAATGGTAGTAAGAATAATTATAATGAAAAAAATAGTGAAAATGATGATAGTGATAATAATAAAAAGGATACTGATAAAAACAATGATGATAATAATACTAATGATATTAATACTAATAATGATAATAGTAAAAATAGTGATGATAACAATAATGATGATGATAACAACAGAAATCATGTTGGTAATAATCGTAGTAATGGTAACATTGATGATTTTGATGATAATAGTGATAGAAATGAAGGTACAGCTACAGACAATGCAAAAATCAATAATGATAATGATGATGATAACAATAATAAAAAATGATGATAATAATAATAATAGAAATGATAATATTGATAATGATAAAAGCAATGGTGATAAAATATTACTACTACTAATAACGGTAATGGTAATCATAGTCATAATGGTGATGATAATAATGATGATAACAAATATAATAATAATACTTACAATAGTAATGATGATGATGATAATGATAAAAATAATTATTTGAATAATAATGATGATAATGATAGTAGTAGTAGTAATAGTAACAATAACAATAATAATAATAATAATAATGAAAGTCCATCACGATTGATGAAGACGTCAGTGACACTTTATTTGTGATCGCTAGTCAAAGTTTGATGCACAGATGCGTCCACACTCAAGACATGCTATACCAGTTTGCGGGTCCGGTCTCCTCTCCTTGCGAGCTTGGCGCTTCTGGTCTAGGTCCTGCAAACGCTTTTCTCCAAAGGTATTGACTTCCTTGTGGACAGCCAGATACCAGGCACTGTGGTCAGAGGCAAGGGTTTCCCATCCTTGAAGTGGAAGACCATAGGCTACAAGGAATGTTTTCAGGCAGTCTTAGAAATGCTTGAGTTGCCTTTTGATATTTCTTGTACCTGAAGCCAATTCAAAGAAGACCATCTTTGGAAGGCGCGAGTCGTTCCTTCGTGTCACATACCCAACCCACCTCAACTGAGCTTTCGTGACAAGTGTCTTGATGCCTGATATGTCAGCTCTGCAAAGTACTTCTGAGTTGGAGATTCTGTCACCCCAAGAGATACCTCTGGTCTTGCGCAGGGAAAGGAGATGAAGCTGATCCAGAGTTCTGAGTTGTTTCATGTACAGCATCCAGGTTTCACAACTATAGAGCAGAAAGTGATGATAATTGCTCTATAGACTGCCAACTTGGTGCAAAGCATGATACTGTGTTCTCCCTACTCTACTCCAAAGCTTGCCAAAAGAAGCGCCTGCTTTTGCTAGTATGTTCGACTTCATTGTCCATGCTGCAGATTGAGGACAAGCAGCTCCCCAGTTAGGTAAAACTATCCACATTGTTCAGCGTTACACTCTCAATTTCTACGTTATTCTTTGGGGGAGAGAAGCCAGGTGTAGGCTGAAGCATCACTTGTGTTTTCCACAGGCTGATCGTCAAGCCAAATGCTTTGGCTGCAGTAGCCATGCATCTGGACAGTTCCTTCAGGTCTGATGCAAGAACACAGTCATCTGCAAACAGGAAGTCCTTCACAAGTGCCTCAAGGACTTTGGTTATGGCCGTCTGACGCCTCAGGTCAGAGAAATGGCCATCACATCTGCAGCAGATGGTGCTCCCTACATCAGAGTTGGAGAGTGCAGAGAACAGCATAGTGGCGAACAAGAGACTGAACAGGGTTGGTGCCAAGACACAGCCTTGTTTCACACCGATGGTCACTGAGAAATGGTCTGATACAGAGCCATTTTCCACTACATGGGTCATCATGCCATTATAGAATGACTTGATGCTCTCGGCGAACTTTGATGAACAGCCAAGCTTGGAGAGTATGGCCTACAGAACCTCACGACTGACGGTGTTGAAGGCCTTCGTGAGGTCGACGAACAGGATGTAGAGATTCTGGTTCTGTTCCCGGCACTTCTCTTGCAGTTGGCGAAGTGATCATGAAGCCACACTGGCTCTTGAAGACATCGTTTAGCAAGTGGTGTAGGATGTGATTCAAGATGATGTGAGCCATAATCTTCCCTGCAGTGCTCAACAGTGAGATGCCTCTGTGTTTGCCGCACTATCCTCTGTCACTTTTGTTCTTGTACGGGTGAATAATGAATAATGCAGCACTGATCCTGCTTCCCAAAATTGCTGCATCAGCTCTGTCAGCTTGACTGCCATAGCCTCTCTGCCAGCCTTGAAGATCTCAGGCGGGATCCTGTCAGGTTCCAGGGCTTTGCCAATCTGGAGCTGCTTGATTGCTTTCTGGGTTTCCTCCAGTGTCGGAAGGTCATCAAGTAATGTCAAGACCGGATGCTGAGCCATGTCCAGGATTGCTTGCTGGTATATCTGGGATGGTCTGGTCGGCATCTGACTGAAGTGGTCACATCTCAGTAAGCAGAGTGCCATCAGCTGATCGAACAGTTGCCATGGCATTGGAGGTAGGTCCATACATAGGCTTCAAGGTAGCAAAGAAATTCTTGGAGCTGTACTCGTCTGCATACTGTTGTAACTTTGCAACCTTGGCCTTCTACCACTTGATCTTCATCCGTCGTATCACAGTCTTGCTTCTGAAACTCCAGAAGCGATCATGCTTGGATGTTAACTCCTCGTCACTGAGCGAGCTGTTGAAGGCGTCTTGCTTCTGTTTGAGTAGACTTTTGATCTCTGTATTGTTGCTGTCAAACCAGTCTTGGTATTTCCTCTTCGGTTGTCAAAGTGTCAGCTTGTTTGAGTCGTAGACTGTGTTCCTGAAGTTGTCCCAAGCTGCCTCTGGATCTTCTTCAGCTGGCAAGCTATCAAGTTGGTCTGCCAGGTTCGTCACGAGGGTTCCTTGGTTTCAGGGTCAGCGAGTCTCTGGACAAAGTGAGGTACGTATGGCAAAGCCAGCTCCTGTTTCTCTGCATTCTTTCCTGACCAAAAATAGGTGTATCCAACTCCTATTTCTGTGATTTTGACAGTGTCTGCCAGGTTTGTTCCACTGAGAACAGCGATGCCATTGTTGCGTTGCTGAAGTTCTAGTTCCATGAGTGCTGTTTATCACTCTAGGCTGTTGCTGTTCTTGTTGTCCATAGGAGTCCTGATGTTCCAAGTTCCAACGCATAAAGTGCACTTGTTGTGGGTAGATTTTGATCTTGTGAGATTCTTTGTGTTTTGTTTTGACCGCATTTGTAGATGTCCAGTCAGCTGCGGTATGCTGACAGGATGGAGTCTGAGGCAAGCTTTCTTTAGCTCACCTTTTCAAAGCCCTTTCCTCTAAGGGGGAGCAGTGCTATCCCTGAAGAGAGCTGTTCTGTCACCAAAATGACTGCCGAACGCTACCCTTGCCCCACGTGAGTAGCGAACGACCATCCTGTCCTGGTCGTCTGACTGCAGGTCTGTGACTAGCAGCTCCCGGCATCATCTTACACCTGCCACCGTCGCTACTCGCCTATCGCCCCAGGACTTTGGAAAGCAGAAAGATGATACTGGAGTTACTGAATCCAGGGCGAAGGATGCATGGGTTGACCGAGCACCACGACCCCCTTCTCGATCCAAGCCGCTACAGCCAAGAGGGATGCAGGGCAAAACGTCTCAACCACAACTGAACTGCAGTTGATGATGGAGTTCAACACCAAACCGCCTGAGGGGTTCCACTCCGGATATTTCTGTAGGGGTTTACTCCCTTGGCCTTTGTCTTTCCCAATACTACCTGCAAGACAGCTAGGCCATTTACCTACGGATGGATGTAGGGTGGGGGCGTCCGTCTACCCGTCAGTTTGGCCTACTCTTTGCTATTTGACCCATAGCTAGGAGGTTTGAGCTCTCTTAATCCGATCTGCACCTTTTGACCTGTCCAGCTTGGTTAGGCCTATCAGGGACTTTAACTCCGCCTTCATAGTTCTCCGGATTACTGAGGCACACACGCCTCCTCGCCACGACTGATTATGAAAATGATAATGATGATAATAATTTTGATATAATACCGATAATCATCATCGTCATAGTATTAGGACACAAATGATGATAGAAATCATGATAAAGATGATATCAAGGATAAATGAAATAATGGTAAGATTAGTGATGATAATGATGATGATTATGACAATAATGATAATAATAATAATGACAATGATAATAATTACAATAACCAAAT
>NC_091591.1:23521761-23524261 GCF_042767895.1 Penaeus vannamei | reverse complement strand
GGAAATGCTTTTCTTATATCTATATCTATCTATCTATCCATCTCTCTCTCTCTCTATCTCTCCCTCTCTCTCTCTCTCTCTCTCTCTCTCTCTCTCTCTCTCTCTCTCTCTCTCTCTCTCTCTCTCTCTCTATCTATCTATCTATCTATCTATCTATCTATCTATCTACCTATCTATCTATCTATATATTTTCATCTACACCATAAGTATCCGAATATATTAAAGTATGTTAAAGGTGAAAGTTTATTTAACAAAATATTAAACACACATTTTCGCACAAATGCAAGTTGTCTCTTTTAATAAATTACGTCCTTTTATTTTGTATTACACCATGCTGGGTATCTAACTTAAGTAGATAATTAATTTCTATTTTGGTTCACTGTATGTAGTTTTGTTTTAAGGTGATTTATTTTAGGTTCAATCTATTTTAGGTTTTATCTTGATTTTGAGTTTGATAACCGAGTATCTTTCAGTGCTAAGCTTAACAAAAGGTCATGTATTTTTTTTTCAGTTAACAAAGATAAACTTATGTTTATAACATGGCAGCTACTTGTTGTCTGGACAACTGTGACATGACTATAATCATATGCATACATGTCTGTCTCTCTCTCTCGTTTTTCACTCACTTTCTCTCTCTCTCTCTCTCTCTCTCGCTTCTTGCTCTCTCTCTCTCTCTCTCTCGCTTCTCGCTATCTCTCTCTCTCTCGATTCTCTCTCTCTCTCTCTCTCTCTCGCTTCTCGCTATCTCTCTCTCTCTCAATTCTCGCTATCTCTCTCTCTCTCTCTCTCTCTCTCTCTCTCTCTCTCTCTCTCTCTCTCTCTCTCTCTCTCTCTCTCTCTCTCTCTCTCTCTCTCTCTCTCCCTCTCTTTCTCACGCACAGCGATGCTCACGAAGAAAAGGTTAGGATTCCCTTATCTATAAAGAGGCAACGGTGAAACGCGGCTAGGATGTCCGGTATAGCGAACAGCTGATATATAAACCAAAGTAACAACGTGAACACCGCAGGTACATTCCCAGGGGATCAATGGGCAGTTTGAGGTTATGGTGTTGCGCTGCCATGTATTAGGAAGTTGCAGTATAAGGGTATGTATTTTCCGCATGCTTGGCTTTCGTATTACTGGAGTGGGTTATGCGTTTTATTGACCAATAAGCTCCCAGTGTCTGCTAGCTGTGTTCACTGTTGGGGTCGAGTCAACAGGCATTTAAATGTCATTTACTGTTTTCTTTTATTAATAGCTGCTCTTTATCTAAAGAGGTTATGAGAAGAGGACATAGTTTCGTGTACTTTTTTATTTTTTATCTTTTTTTTATTTCTATTTTTTACAATTTACTTGCCTGTTGTGTACTATCTTGTACGTGTACAGATGAACACATGTGAACGATAATTAAACACAAAGGTCAAATTGGAATCTGTCATAAACACAAGAATACAATAAAATGTACGTGTGTTTTTAAGGAATATTATGAATCTTGATAAAAACAAGTTTGTGTTTACTGTCCTTTTTCGATTATCAAGATTACAGTTAGGGATGATAAAGCTGCATTTGGCCCGACTAAAAGCGCCAATCATACACATTAGCCTGAACAAAACATATTGTCTCCTATAGTCATTGTCAAGTCCCATACTCTCTCTGTTGCTACTATTCTATCTCTTCCAATGATACCTCCCGCAATAACATAATTTCTGAAGTTATTTCTTTATTTAAAGATACTGATACAAATTGCGTCCGTGTGACAAGAAAATGTTTTATTTTTTGATCTATTCTTTATTTTTATTTATTTATTTTTAGAAAGTAGGTGAATGTTTCTCATCATGTGATAGACCTTTCACAGGTACGAAAAGATTTATTTCAGTTAACTGTTAAGTGTATATCTTATATTACAAAGATATTCATTCTAATTTATACCTTTTTCTACATTTCTCGCACTAAAGTAAGACTTTCCTTTTATGAATTGCAATTATTTTGACACGTGTATACTATTTTAAATATAATTTCATTGTGTATTTACAGTAATGCATTTTAAATTGTATCATGCATGAATTAACTGTTCATCATATGGTATTATATATTTACCTCACACGCAATAATTTAACCTCGTGATTATGTAACATGGCGAATAGTTGCTACAGTTCAAATGAAAGATATTATTTGACAAGTTCAATGATGCGGAGACTAATATAAATAGTCTTTCTATGAAAAAAAATGGTAATTATTTAGACTCCGGGACGAGGGTGTACAAGCGCTGGCGAAGAGGATGTGGAGGCGTTCTGAAGACGAAAGATGAAAAGCGGTCCGAGAAGAATGGAGAATGAAGAAGGACTAATGAGAACGATTAGAGGAAGACAGTTCCGTGTCTGGACTCGCTCTCTGAGGGGAGTAAATATTGATCTTTGTTTTCTTTTAAGAGGGGAAGCTAAAGGAAAAGGAGCAATAAGCAGACTGAGAGAACCACTCGTGAGCGGATCAAAAGGTCGGAGGGAGAAGTCTAGACGGACAC
>NC_091591.1:23499261-23506761 GCF_042767895.1 Penaeus vannamei | reverse complement strand
ATTCATCCTTATGCTTCAGGTGGCATAGGCCTACTTTTAGATTCATCCTTAGGATTCAGGTGGCATAGGCCTACTTTTAGATTGATCCTTATGATTCAGGTGGCATAGGCCTACTTTTAGATTCATCCTTAGGATTCAGGTGGCATAGGCCTACTTTTAGATTCATCCTTAGGATTCAGGTGGCATAGGCCTACTTTTAGATTCATCCTTATGATTCAGGTGACATAGGCCTACTTTTAGATTGATCCTTATGATTCGGGTGGCATAGGCCTACCTTTAGATTCATCCTTGTGATTCAGGTGCCATAGGCCTACTTTTAGATTCATCCTTAGGATTCAGGTGGCATAGGCCTCCTTTTAGATTCATTCTCATCATTTAGGTGGCATAGGCCTACTTTTAGATTGATCCTTATGATTCGGGTAGCGTTGGCATACGCGATATCAAGACCTTTGATATAGTTTTAATATGTGGAATAAGAACGTAGATGAGTGATTGAGACAGCCTATGTTGACATAGGTGATAATAATAGGTAATGGTAGTAATTAATGATATTAATCTCAAGCAATAATAAAGAAAAAAATATATCAATACCATTAATAAATGGTGATAAAAGTAATTATACTAATCGCTTAATACTTAAAAAAAGGGGAAAAAAAAAGAATAAACAAAAAAATTTATATGAAATTCCTGTGAAAAAGATTCCAAGACCTTTTCGTTGATATACTTCGAAAGAATACGAGGTGTGTATGAACTGATAAGAAATGAATTTCAAGGTTAAATTATTACTTCTTCCTTCACTTGTCACAATAAACTTTTGAAATACGTAAATCCATATTATTATCCATACCTTTTCCTATATTTGTCGCAAAGAACGTTCGAAATACGTTAAGCCACATTTTCATTCATATTTTTCCCTAAATTTGTCACAATGAATTTCTGAAATAGATACATATCCTCATTCATATATTTTTTCCATATTTGTTACAGTGAAATTCTGAAATGCGTAATTATTATCTGTCATACTTTTCCTAATGTTTGTCACAACTTTTGAAGTAGGTACATACACATTCTCATTCATACTTCCCCCTATATTTTTCACAATGAACTTTTGAAATACGTAAAAAACATATTCTCATTCATACTTTTTCCTACATCTGTTACAATGAACTTTTGAAATACGTAAATACACATTCTCATCCATACCTTTTCCTGCATTTGTCACAATGAACTTGCGAAATACTTAAATGCATATTCTCAGTCATCCTTTTCCCTATATTTTTCACAATGAACTTTTGAAATACGTAAAAAAAGCATATTCTCATTCATACTTTTTCCTACCTCTGTTACAATGAACTTTTGAAATACGTAAATACACATTCTCATCCATACCTTTTCCTGCATTTGTCACAATAAACTTTTGAAATACGTAAAAACATATCCTCATTCATACTTTTTCCTACATCTGTTACAATG
This sequence comes from Penaeus vannamei, assembly GCF_042767895.1. Classification (NCBI taxonomy): domain Eukaryota; kingdom Metazoa; phylum Arthropoda; class Malacostraca; order Decapoda; family Penaeidae; genus Penaeus; species Penaeus vannamei. Next base: position 23,505,288 of record NC_091591.1, on the reverse strand, counting down.
AACTTTTGAAATACGTAAATTCCCATTCTCATTCATACCTTTTCCTGCATTTGTCACAATGAACTTGCGAAATACTCAAATGCATATTCTCAGTCATCCTTTTCCCTGCGCTCCTCATAATGATCTTTAAACATTTGGTTATTTAACATCCGATCGCAAATACCCATTAACAAAAAAAAAAAAAAAAAAAAAAGAAAAAAAGAAAAAAACTTCATTGGATCCATCGCATAGAGGAAGTATGTTGGCGTCAAATTATATGATGATTAACAACTTCCATCATAATCAACTTTTTCAAACGCAGGTTAAACCGGCGACCTAGAATATGACTACGCAGTATATCTCCAACAGGATGGATATACTACGCGAATAAAACCATGTTAAAAATGCTTAATTAGACACACTAATTCTTCTAATCGATTAAAGTGAGTAATCATTAAACCCTTACTCTCCGGTAGGTAAGGAGCTATAGTGTACAGATCACTCCTAAGTGTTCATTTCCGTGTCTCACTGTACAGAAATATACAATAGTACCGATCACTGCTACTACCCGTTTAATACGAACGGGAACGAGTCAGTGTGTACGAGAATAAGGGATAAGAGGGGAAGATTATGTACGGATGTTGTAGTGTATGTGGTGTAGAATGCATAAACCAGCAAGACCAGAATGGTGAGCGCAACCAGAGTGGGAGGGGGGGGGGGGAGGGAGGCAAGTACGGGAAATTTCCCCCGTGTAAAGGATTTCAGATAAAGCTATTTTATAATATAACCTTCCAGGAACTTCAGCAAGTACTTAATTATTACTTTCCCCTTCCAAGTACATCAGCAAGTACTTGATTATTACTTTCCCCTTCCAAGTACATCAGCAAGTACCTAATTATTACTTTTCCCTTCCAAGTACATCAGCAAGTACTTAATTATTACTTTCCCCTTCCAAGTAGATTATCATGTACTTGATTATTACTTTCCCTTTCCAAGTACATCAGCAAGTACTTGATTATTACTTTTCCCTTCCAAGTACATCAGCAAGTACCTAATTATTACTTTTCCCTTCCTAGAGTAAAATGAAAATCACGGACAAACTAAATTTTGTAGTCATAAAGCGAGAATAATAATTAAAAAAATAAAAAAATAAAACACACAATTAAAATATGAAACAGTCATGAAAAAATTGAAGGGAACGGGATGTTGTCATTCAAAATTAGCTCATTAATCATCCCGGGCTGCTGAGGAATAAACGATAATTAAGCTTAAAAGTAATTATTAAATGTCACGCGGCGTTTCAAGTCCACTTCAGACCCACTGTGTTAATAATCCTTGCCGTTTTATATAAAGTCTTACGGATCAAATGTCTCATTGTTGTTGTTGTTTTTTTTCTATCCACGAGTCGCTGGGAATATCCTGTTCCATGGATCAACTTTGTGCCAGTGTGTTCAGCTGGTAATGTGGATTCGTCTCACAGGGCTATTTAGATTTGATTTCTACATGGGTAGTAACGCACAAACATGCACACACACAATAGTATATGTATATGTATATTTGTATGTGTCTGTGTGTATTAATGTGTGTATGTGTGTGTGTGTATTTGTGTGTGTGTGTGTGTGTGTGTATTTGTATGTGTGTGTGTGTGTATTTGTGTGTATGTGTGTGTGTGTGTGTGTGTATTTGTGTGTGTGTGTGTATATGTAAATTTGTATGTGTGTGTGTGTGTATTTGTGTGTATTTGTGTGTGTGTGTGTGTGTGCGTTTGTGTGCGTGTGTGTGCGTTTGTGTGCGTGTGTGGGTGGAGGATCAATCGAAAGAGGTGAAAATGAAAGGTTTTTTCCGTGGGTCAAATAAGGTCGAGTTACCAAGATCAAAAGAAGTTTGAGCGCTCTTTCTAAAGAAGTGAAATTAAGTGAAGTTGACAAGGGTTCGGCTGACGTCAAATGAAGTTGTAAATTAAACCCCTTTTTTTTTTATCAGAGAGTGAAATTAGATTTATCATAACAAAGTGAAATTAGATTTATCATAACAAAGTGAAATTAGATTTATTAAAACAAAGTGAAAATTGAATTGATTCATTTACCATAAACAGGTGACAACAAGTATTCACGGATTTCAAATAAAACGAAACAGAACATAACAGAGGTTAACTGAGGTCTTCACGGAATGCAACACAAAGTAAAATATTTACGTTACAAACAGCTGTACAGACGCAGTAACGCACTTAGGTAACGTAAAGATAAAATGAACAAAATACAGTATTCAGGAAAACACCAGAGTGAGACGTTTCGAGTCCGATCACGATCCTCCTCCGACAATGAAAATTAGATTGAAAAATAATACATAGCAGAAGAACAGTAAGAATTTGTCGTCGATGGAGGAGAGCAGTCCAACGCAAATCATCATAGTATAGAATTTCCTTTATTTTTCCGCTTCATGGCAGGTCATATATATAGCAGATAATGTCACCGCGTTCCTTTGAAGCCGCCTTTGGAAATATGCATGGAATTCGAATAATATTCCCTCGCTTTTCGAATTCAAAAAACGAAAAAAATATGGTAAATTTTCCACACGTGTATTTGATTTCTGATTGTGAAAATGACAGATTTTCAACCTATGAATTTATTAGAAAGAATTGGGGGACAAAATGGCAATTTCCCTTCGCTGAATGGATGTAAAGTGTGAAATGGATTTGAAATATGTTCGAAAATATGTAAATTTCGAATCTATATAAATTTTACTCCTTGTTAACTGGCGTGTTATTTAGCTGCATATAATGTTCACTTCTCGAAAGCAATATGTACATGGAACTATACTTTTTTACTGTTCTTTCTCTTTTACTTCGTCTCCTCTTCCTTCTACCTTTTTCTGTTTTTTTCTTCCCATTTTCTCTCTCCCTCCCCCATCTTTTATCCTTCCTGGGGCGCTGACGTCACCAGAAAAGTTTGTACCCGACTGCTCTTTTTGCTTCACCTTCTCCTGTCATGTAAAGACTTCACATACATAGCGTCAGATTGCTCGGGGCACGTGTGGGGAAATAGAAATAAGAGGCGAAGAAAAAGGAAAAAGAAGAAGAAGAAGAAAAAAAGAGCGTGGTTGTTCCTGGAATTAAATTCGCCAATAAAGGAACGAATGGAGGCGGCCATTCCTTTACACCCGATTTTTATTTGTCGTCAACCATTCATTACGCGGTTCTGGGTAATTTCCTCGGGAAACAATCGATTGCGCCAAAACAGAAATTCGCTCATTGCATTCCCGCAAACGCCAAGTGTGCTCGCAACACTTCAGCACAAAGCAACATGTGGCAAGCGATATGCAAATACAATAGGAAGCAACATGTAGCCCGTAGAACTTTATGCACGGTCGAGATTCCGCCTGTTGCCGACTGCTGCCTGCGGTCGTGGGAACAGCGTGTGGAAAGGAAGACTAAAATGGATAATTTTAATGGGATATAAAGACAATTACTCGCTTTACGGGCAGAGGATACATAAATGATAAGTGTAATACAAAAAAAAAAAAGTAACTATAGTTAAGAAAACATAAATAATAAGTGTAATACAAAGAAAAAGTACCTATAGTTAAGAAAACATAAATGCTAAGTGTAAGAAAGAAAAAGTACCTATAGTTAAAAAAAACAAATGCTAAGTGTAATACAAAGAAAAAGTACCTATAGTTAAGAAAACATAAATGATAAATGTAATACAAAGAAAAAGTACCTATAGTTAAAAAAACATAAATGAGAAGTGTAATACAAAGAAAAAGTACCTATAGTTAAAAAAAAAACATAAATGATAAGTGTAATACAAAGAAAAAGTACCTATAGTTCAAAAAAATATAAATGATAAGTGTAATACAAAAAAAAGTACCTATAGTTAAAAAACATAAATGATAAGTGTAATACAAAGAAAAAGTACCTATAGTTTAAAAAAAAAAAACATAAATGATAAGTGCAATACAAAGAAAAAGTACCTATAGTTAAAAAAACATAAATGCTAAGTGTAATACAAAGAAAAAGTACCTATAGTTAAAAAAAACAGAAATGCCAAGTGTAATACAAAGAAAAAGTACCTATAGTTAAAAAAAAACATAAATGCTAAGTGTAATACAAAAAAAAAGTACCTATAGTTAAAAAAAAACAAATGCTAAGTGTAATACAAAAAAAAGTACCTATAGTAAAAAAAAAAAAAAAAACATAAATGATAAGTGTAATACAAAAAAAAGGTACCTATAGTTAAAAAAAAATAAATGCTAAGTGTAATACAAAAAAAAAGTACCTATAGTTAATAAAAACATAAATGATAAGTGTAATACAAAAAAAAGGTAACTAGAGTTAAAAAAACATAATGCTAAGTGTAATACAAAGAAAAAAGTACCTATAGTTAAGAAAACATAAATGATAAGTGTAATACCAAAAAAAAAAAGTACCTATAGTTAAAAAAACATAAATGCTATGTGTAATACCAAAAAAAAAGTAACTATAGTTAAGAAAAAAAACATAAATGATAAGTGTAATACAAAGAAAAAGTACCTATAGTTAAAAAAACATAAATGCTAAGTGCAATACAAAGAAAAAGTACCTATAGTTAAAAAAAACATAAATGATAAGTGTAATACAAAGAAAAAGTGCCTATAGTTAAAAAAAAAAACATAAATGATAAATGTAATACAAAGAAAAAGTAACTATAGTTAAGAAAACATAAATGATAAGTGTAATACAAAGAAAAAGTACCTTTAGTTAAAAAAAACATAAATGCAAAGTGTAATAAAAAAAAGTAACTATAGTTAAAAAAACATAAATGATAAGTGTAATACAAAGAAAAAGTACCTATAGTTAAAAAAAAAACATAAATGATAAGTGTAATACAAAGAAAAAGTACCTATAGTTAAAAAAAAAACATAAATGATAAGTGTAATACAAAAAAAAAAAAAGTACCTATAGTTAAAAAAACATAAATGATAAGTGTAATACAAAAAAAAAAAGTACCTATAGTTAAAAAAACATAAATGATAAGTGTAATACAAAGAAAAAGTACCTATAGTTAAAAAAACATAAATGATAAGTGTAATACAAAGAAAAAGTACCTATAGTTAAAAAGAAAAACATAATAATAATTACCATAAGCTGCTCTCAGTTGAACGTACCAAGAAGAAGAAGAAGAAGAAGAAGAGGAAGAAAAAGAAGAAGAAGAGGAAGAAGAAGAATAAGAAGAAGATGAAGAAGAAGAAGAGGAAAAAGAAGAATAAGAAGAATGATGAGGAAGAAGAAGAGGAAGAAGAAAAAGAAGAAGATGAAGAAAAAGAAGATGAGGAAGAAGAAGAAGAAGAAGAAGAAGAAGAAGAAGAAAAAATAAGAAGAAGAAGAAGAAAAGAAAAGAAGAAGAAAAGAAAAGAAGAAGAGAAAGAAGAAGAAGAAGAAGAAGAAAAAGAAAAGAAAAAAAAGAAAAGAAGAAGAAAAAGAAGAAGAAAAAGAAAAGAAAAGAAAAGAAAAGAAAAGAAAAGAAAAGAAAAGAAGAGGAAAAAGAGAGAGAAGAGGTAAAGAGAAAACGAAAAGACAAGAAAAGAAAAGAAGAAGAGAATGAAAAAGAAAAGAAAAGAAAAGAAAAGAAAAGAAAAGAAAAGAAAAGAAAAGAAAAGAAAAGAAAAAGAAAAAGAAAAGAAAAAGAAAAAGAAAAAGAAAAAGAAAAAGAAAAAGAAAAAGAAAAAGAAAAAGAAAAAGAACAAGAACAAGAACAAGAACAAGAACAAGAACAAGAACAAGAACAAGAAAAATATGGGCTTCATGATGTAAAATTTTCTATACTTTTATTCCCTGATCACCAATACATCACCTCGACACCTCATCCCCGCCCATGTCGTGGAAAATAGGCAAGAAATAGGGTTCGCTCACATACGCCCATGTGGTCGTTGGGCGCCATGGGTTAATATGACCCGTTGCGTGTTTAGGGGTTAATGGATAATCTATTTTCATTCATACTTTCTCCATCTATCATAATGGGCTTAGTTGAGTATGGGCGAGGGAGAAGACAGGTTGGTATAGTTTAGCTG
>NC_091591.1:23476761-23479261 GCF_042767895.1 Penaeus vannamei | reverse complement strand
AATGACAATAATAATAATGATAATAATAATAATAATAATAATAATAATAATAATAATATTAATAATAATAATAATGATTATTATTATAATAATGATATCAATGACAACTGCCAGGCACGTATTGATCCTTTTGGTCGTAAGGTCTTGCAAAGTTGCAAGAGCAGCCTTTGGGTAGAAACCAATTTTCTTGTCTCTAGGCAGGAACAGAAAGGATTTTTATGACATGAGGTGATTTCTGTTAATTTAACTTACCTCATCACGCCTTCAAATTGGTTTATTTCTCTACACTTGAAGCATAGAAGTAGATGTGTAAGATGTAGTGACTGAGTAAGTAAGTGGATTTAGTGACCGAGTAAGTGGATATAGTGACTGAGTAAGTACTGTATGTAAGTGAATGTAGTGACTAAGTATGTAAGTGGATGTAATGACCAAGTATGTAAATGGATGTAGTGACTGAGTATGTGAGTCGATGTAATGGCTGAAAATGTATGTGAATCTAATGACTAATTAAGCATGTAAGTAGATGTAGTGACTGAATATATATATAAATGGATTTAGTGAATGAGTATGTTAGTGGATGTAGTGACTAAGTATGTAAGTGGATGTAGTGACTAAGTATGTAAGTGGATGTAGCGACTGAGTACGTGAGTGGATGTAAGAAAATGTAGTGACTGAACAAGTATTTAAGTAGATGTAGTGACTGAACAAGTATGTTAGTGAATGCAGCGACTAAGAAAGTAAGTGCATATGGTGACTGGGCAAGTAAATGGATTTAGTAACTAAGTAAGCATACAAGTGTACATAGTGACTGACTAAGTATGTTTATGTAATCACCGAGTAAGGACGTAATTGGATGCAGTTGTCAGAAACCTCCAGACGAGGCAATTACAAGAATATAACAATGGAACTAGATATACGCCAGACACCAATTAGCAGGAGAGAATTGCTTTTTTAGAGAAGATGACAATACACGCAAGCTCATTCACGGTCGCGGTGCTAATTGCGACACATGTGGCAATATATGCGGTTTAATTAGAGATGGAAATGATAAGATCATCGAGGAAAGTTGCAGGAAGCGAGCGGACTGCAGAAGGAAGTCTATGGAAGTCTAAATTCTATGGAGACGGGGCTGGAAAAGGCGAGCGAACTGCAGAAGGAAGTCTATGGAAGTCTAAATTCTATGGAAACGGGGCTGGAAATGTAGGCCTACGTTATGGCGGTCAAGGGAGGTCGATGAGGCTACGATACTCTGTGGTTTGAGTGACGTTGGATAAGAATCTAAGAATCTAAGAATCTAAGAACAATCTGGCAGTGGAGGGAAGAGGTAAGCATCCTTCGAGAGAGGAAGGCGAAAGTCCAGGATCTATTGCACCAAATTAGGATTTTTTTTAACTCTAGTTCCTCTTGCGATGAGAGGAAGTCAAGCCAAGCTAAGTCACGGGCATCAACTAGAGTACCCACTGATGTCAAATGAGCTCAAGATTAGATAAATAGCGAGAGTTCCTTATGAGAATCGGGAGGCTCAATATATCAGAAACGAAGATGGTGTCCAGTCAAGGAAATTGCCGTAATGATAAATACTTTCAAATCGACGGAGTTCCAGCAAAGTCAACGAAGATGGAGTCAGGTTCAGTTTATATATATATATATATATATATATATATATATATATATATATATATATATATATATATATATATATATATATATATATATATATATATTTATTATTTTTTTATTATTTTTTTTCTTGCTTTCTTTCTTTCTTTTCTTTCTTTTTCTTTTTCTTTTTCTTTTTCTAAGGTTGAATGGCTATAATGTAAACTGAGGCGAAATAAGGATAGTCATGCTTTAAAGTGCGTCATTTGGACAGCATAAGAGCGCAACAACTTACTCGTCAATATAAAAAAACAAAACATAGCCACAGAAATAAAGGAAATCCTAAACTGTGACATTTCGCGGCAGATAAAACCCGAAAAAGTCACTCGAAGTAAATTTGGAAAATAAGAAGAGGCGATATTGCCTTCCGAAGAGGAATCTTGCCTTACTCGAAACGTCTTGGTTTCCCTTTATACGTTATCTGTAAGAGGAAGAGGAAGAGGAAGTTCGAGAAGAGGAAGAGGAAGAGGAAGAGGAGGTTCGAGAAGAGGAAGAGGGAGTTAGAGAAGAGGAAGAGGAAGAGGAAGTTCGAGAAGAGGAAGAGGAAGTTCGAGAAGAGGAAGAGGAAGAGGAAGAGGAAGTTCGAGAAGAGGAAGAGGAAGAGGAAGTTCGAGAAGAGGAAGAGGAAGAGGAAGTTAGAGAAGAGGAAGAGGAAATTAGACAAGGACATAAGAGGAAGTTAGACATAAGAGGAAGTAAGACATAAGAGGAAGTTAGACAAGGACAATGAGCTTACTCATTTCAAGATGTGTTTTCAACTGAAGTTAATTATCTGTTGAAATGAAAGATATGACCGCTATCCCCATCTCCACAGAGTCATTTTAATGCTAGGATTAAAACA
>NC_091591.1:23456761-23461761 GCF_042767895.1 Penaeus vannamei | reverse complement strand
TTAGACATGCAAGAAGCGACGTCAGATGAAAAGGCAAGAGAGAGAGAACGTTAGACATGCAAGAAGCGACGTCAAATGAAAAGGCAAAAGAAAGAGAACGTTAGACACGCAAGAAGCGACGTCAAATGAAAAGGCAAGAGAAAGAGAACGTTAGACATGCAAGAAGCGACGTCAGATGAAAAGGCAAGAGAGAGAGAACGTTAGACATGCAAGAAGCGACGTCAAGTGAAAAGGTAAGAGAAAGAGAACGTTAGACATGCAAGAAGCGACGTCAAATGAAAAGGCAAAAAAAGAGAACGTGAGACATGCAAGAAGCGACGTCAAATGAAAAGGGAAGAGAAAGAGAACGTTAGACATGCAAGAAGCGACGTCAAATGAAAAGGTAAGAGAAAGAGAACGTTAGACATGCAAGAAGCGACGTCAAATGAAAAGGCAAGAGAAAGAGAACGTTAGACATGCAAGAAGCGACGTCAAATGAAAAGGCAAGAGAAAGAGAACGTTAGACATGCAAGAAGCGACGTCAAATGAAAAGGCAAGAGAAAGAGAACGTTAGACATGCAAGAAGCGACGTCAAATGAAAAGGTAAGAGAAAGAGAACGTTAGACATGCAAGAAGCGACGTCAAATGAAAAGGCAAAAGAAAGAGAACGTTAGACATGCAAGAAGCGACGTCAAATGAAAAGGTAAGAGAAAGAGAACGTTAGACATGCAAGAAGCGACGTCAAATGAAAAGGCAAAAGAAAGAGAACGTTAGACATGCAAGAAGCGACGTCAAATGAAAAGGTAAGAGAAAGAGAACGTTAGACATGCAAGAAGCGACGTCAAATGAAAAGGTAAGAGAAAGAGAACGTTAGACATGCAAGAAGCGACGTCAAATAAAAAGGTAAGAGAAAGAGAACGTTAGACATGCAAGAAGCGACGTCAAGTGAAAAGGTAAGAGAAAGAGAACGTTAGACATGCAAGAAGCGACGTCAAATGAAAAGGTAAGAGAAAGAGAACGTTAGACATGCAAGAAGCGACGTCAAATGAAAAGGCAAGAGAAAGAGAACGTTAGACATGCAAGAAGCGACGTCAAATGAAAAGGTAAGAGAAAGAGAACGTTAGACATGCAAGAAGCGACGTCAAGTGAAAAGGCAAGAGAAAGAGAACGTTAGACATGCAAGAAGCGACGTCAAGTGAAAAGGCAAGAGAAAGAGAACGTTAGACATGCAAGAAGCGACGTCAAATGAAAAGGTAAGAGAAAGAGAACGTTAGACATGCAAGAAGCGACGTCAAATGAAAAGGCAAGAGAAAGAGAACGTTAGACATGCAAGAAGCGACGTCATATGAAAAGGAAAGAGAAAGAGAACGTTAGACATGCAAGAAGCGACGTCAAATGAAAAGGTAAGAGAAAGAGAACGTTAGACATGCAAGAAGCGACGTCAAGTGAAAAGGCAAGAGAAAGAGAACGTTAGACATGCAAGAAGCGACGTCAAGTGAAAAGGCAAGAGAAAGAGAACGTTAGACATGCAAGAAGCGACGTCAAATGAAAAGGCAAAAGAAAGAACGTTAGACAAGCAAGAAGCGACGTCAAATGAAAAGGCAAAAGAAAGAGAACGTTAGACATGCAAGAAGCGACGTCAAATGAAAAGGCAAAAGAAAGAGAACGTGAGACATGCAAGAAGCGACGTCAAATGAAAAGGCAAAAGAAAGAACGTTAGACATGCAAGAAGCGACGTCAAATGAAAAGGTAAGAGAAAGAGAACGTTAGACATGCAAGAAGCGACGTCAAATGAAAAGGCAAAAGAAAGAGAACGTTAGACATGCAAGAAGCGACGTCAAATGAAAAGGCAAAAGAAAGAGAACGTTAGACATGCAAGAAGCGACGTCAAATGAAAAGGCAAAAGAAAGAGAACGTTAGACATGCAAGAAGCGACGTCAAATGAAAAGGTAAAAGAAAGAGAACGTTAGACATGCAAGAAGCGACGTCAAATGAAAAGGCAAAAGAAAGAGAACGTTAGACATGCAAGAAGCGACGTCAAATGAAAAGGCAAGAGAAAGAGAACGTTAGACATGCAAGAAGCGACGTCAAATGAAAAGGCAAAAGAAAGAGAACGTTAGACATGCAAGAAGCGACGTCAAATGAAAAGGCAAAAGAAAGAGAACGTTAGACATGCAAGAAGCGACGTCAAATGAAAAGGCAAAAGAAAGAGAACGTTAGACATGCAAGAAGCGACGTCAAATGAAAAGGAAAGAGAAAGAGAACGTTAGACATGCAAGAAGCGACGTCAAATGAAAAGGTAAGAGAAAGAGAACGTGAGACATGCAAGAAGCGACGTCAAGTGAAAAGGTAAGAGAAAGAGAACGTTAGACATAGAGGAAGCGACGTCAAATGAAAAGGCAAAAGAAAGAGAACGTTAGACATGCAAGAAGCGACGTCAAATGAAAAGGCAAAAGAAAGAGAGAACGTTAGACATGCAAGAAGCGACGTCAAATGAAAAGGTAAGAGAAAGAGAACGTTAGACATGCAAGAAGCGACGTCAAATGAAAAGGCAAGAGAAAGAGAACGTTAGACATGCAAGAAGCGACGTCAAATGAAAAGGCAAAAGAAAGAGAACGTTAGACATGCAAGAAGCGACGTCAAATGAAAAGTTAAAAGAAAGAGAACGTTAGACATGCAAGAAGCGACGTCAAATGAAAAGGCAAGAGAAAGAGAACGTTAGACATGCAAGAAGCGACGTCAGATGAAAAGGTAAGAGAAAGAGAACGTTAGACATACAAGAAGCGACGTCAAATGAAAAGGGAAGAGAAAGAGAACGTTAGACATGCAAGAAGCGACGTCAAATGAAAAGGTAAGAGAAAGAGAACGTTAGAGATGCAAGAAGCGACGTCAAATGAAAAGGTAAGAGAAAGAGAACGTTAGACATACAAGAAGCGACGTCAAATGAAAAGGTAAGAGAAAGAGAACGTTAGACATGCAAGAAGCGACGTCAAATGAAAAGGTAAAAGAAAGAGAACGTTAGACATGCAAGAAGCGACGTCAAATGAAAAGGTAAGAGAAAGAGAACGTTAGACATGCAAGAAGCGACGTCAAATGAAAAGGTAAGAGAAAGAGAACGTTAGACATGCAAGAAGCGACGTCAAATGAAAAGGCAAAAGAAAGAGAACGTTAGACATGCAAGAAGCGACGTCAAATGAAAAGGCAAGAGAAAGAGAACGTTAGACATGCAAGAAGCGACGTCAAATGAAAAGGCAAGAGAAAGAGAACGTTAGACATGCAAGAAGCGACGTCAAATGAAAAGGTAAGAGAAAGAGAACGTTAGACATGCAAGAAGCGACGTCAAATGAAAAGGCAAAAGAAAGAGAACGTTAGACATGCAAGAAGCGACGACAAATGAAAAGGTAAAAGAAAGAGAACGTTAGACATGCAAGAAGCGACGTCAAATGAAAAGGTAAAAGAAAGAGAACGTTAGACATGCAAGAAGCGACGTCAAATGAAAAGGTAAGAGAAAGAGAACGTCAGACATGCAAGAGGCGACGTCAAATGAAAAGACAAAAGAAAGAGAACGTTAGACATGCAAGAAGCGACGTCAAATGAAAAGGCAAGAGAAAGAGAACGTTAGACATGCAAGAAGCGACGTCAAATGAAAAGATAAGAGAAAGAGAACGTTAGACATGCAAGAAGCGACGTCAGATGAAAAGGCAAGAGAAAGAGAACGTTAGACATGCAAGAAGCGACGTCAAATGAAAAGGTAAGAGAAAGAGAACGTTAGACATGCAAGAAGCGACGTCAAATGAAAAGGCAAAAGAAAGAGAACGTTAGACATGCAAGAAGCGACGTCAAATGAAAAGGTAAGAGAAAGAGAACGTTAGACATGTAAGAAGCGACGTCAAATGAAAAGGCAAAAGAAAGAGAACGTTAGACATGCAAGAAGCGACGTCAAATGAAAAGGCAAAAGAAAGAGAACGTTAGACATGCAAGAAGCGACGTCAAATGAAAAGGTAAGAGAAAGAGAACGTTAGACATGCAAGAAGCGACGTCAGATGAAAAGGCAAAAGAAAGAGAACGTTAGACATGCAAGAAGCGACGTCAAATGAAAAGGTAAGAGAAAAAGAACGTTAGACATGCAAAAAGCGACGTCAAATGAAAAGATAAGAGAAAGAGAACGTTAGACATGCAAGAAGCGACGTCAAGTGAAAAGGCAAAAGAAAGAGAACGTTAGACATGCAAGAAGCGACGTCAAATGAAAAGGTAAGAGAAAGAGAACGTTAGACATGCAAGAAGCGACGTCAAATGAAAAGGAAAGAGAAAGAGAACGTTAGACATGCAAGAAGCGACGTCAGATGAAAAGGCAAAAGAAAGAGAACGTTAGACATGCAAGAAGCGACGTCAAATGAAAAGGCAAAAGAAAGAGAAGGTCAGACATGCAAGAAGCGACGTCAAGTGAAAAGGCAAGAGAAAGAGAACGTTAGACATGCAAGAAGCGACGTCAAGTGAAAAGGCAAGAGAAAGAGAACGTTAGACATGCAAGAAGCGACGTCAGATGAAAAGGCAAAAGAAAGAGAACGTTAGACATGCAAGAAGCGACGTCAAATGAAAAGGAAAGAGAAAGAGAACGTTAGACATGCAAGAAACGACGTCAAATGAAAAGGCAAGAGAAAGAGAACGTTAGACATGCAAGAAGCGACGTCAAATGAAAAGGCAAAAGAAAGAGAACGTTAGACATGCAAGAAGCGACGTCAAATGAAAAGGCAAAAGAAAGAGAACGTTAGACATGCAAGAAGCGACGTCAAATGAAAAGGAAAGAGAAAGAGAACGTTAGACATGCAAGAAGCGACGTCAAATGAAAAGGCAGGAGAAAGAGAACGTTAGACATGCAAGAAGCGACGTCAAATGAAAAGGAAAGAGAAAGAGAACGTTAGACATGCAAGAAACGACGTCAAATGAAAAGGCAAGAGAAAGAGAACGTTAGACATGCAAGAAGCGACGTCAAATGAAAAGGCAAAAGAAAGAGAACGTTA
>NC_091591.1:23416761-23429261 GCF_042767895.1 Penaeus vannamei | reverse complement strand
GTGCAGCGGCAGACTGTAATCTTTCTAAAAGGGTTCACAATAACAAAAACGATTGCCAATATTCTTAAAAGAGAATGTAATTTAAATTTATACATTACTTCTATTGATTGGATGAGCATTCACTATAAAATACGCGAGTAAATGATTGTTACTGGATGCATATATCATATTGAACAGATTCTTTGATATTGAATGGTACTTGTATGATTTGTTAACAATATACATTAATACAGTAGAGAACATGCAGTACATTCTATTACTGTTAATCTTGCAATAGCTGCTTGAGTATACACTTAAACACTTGACTCCATCCCATTTCTGATAATCTTCAACTGTTTAGTCATATTCTAAGTGTATTATTTTTTTTATATGGAACTACGTGCTACTCTGAACTCCTCATATTACCAAATTTAAGCTAATCGTTTCAAAGACTAAATGTTTTCAAGGAGTTACTCCCTTTTTGTCAGCATATCTGTATAATGCGCTTTAGAATCTACCCAAAACATATTTTACTGTTCACTTTGAACCATTTCCTTAATAATAGCCATGTCAATTCTCAATCCCCTTTCTGAATCACTATTCTTGGAGTATACATTGTCATAAAGTGAATGGTTATCAACGTACGAGTTACAGAGGTAATTTTCTTTAACATATATTTGAGACATATTTCCGAGGTAGATCATATCCACTGCTTCCGCAGCTACTAGTGTTTCTGCAAGAGCACTTCTGACAACACTTTTCTTTACCTCTCATTACAATGGGCATCTGTTGGCACTTTCACACAAAAGAAAAACACAAAGCCCCCACAGTAAACGCACTAACACTTGTCACTGCACTAGGATGGTGTCGGGCAGGTAAGATCCACGACGAGAACTCAGCTAAGAGGTGGAAAAAATAGATGCCAGGGATCAAGTGGAGCAATTCAGTGCCTTTCATGTTGCGCCATCTTCTGGGTTCTTTTGTCAGTAAGTTCTTTGAAACTCTTCCAATAAGTGGGCTTTATTGAAAAGAATCACCACTCACACAAAAGTACAAAATAGGCAGCCATCAAGACACAACCGAGGCTACTTCCAGTCGACTCAGGCTCGGTTGTCTCTCTCTCTCTCTCTCTCTCTGGCTGATCGTGATGGTCCCTTCTTGGAATGCCTGATGGACCATGACTTTTGTGATAAAATATAATAGCATGCAGGGCATACAAGTAAGCCAAGTTACATTTACAAATGGGAATTGGTAGTACACATACACTTTAATATCATAATCACATCTGTATAATTTACCTAAACATTTATTTGGATCAGTCAATTCTCCTTTGGGATTAATAACTTTACAACAAAGTTCCAATATATCACATGTTAAGTCAGGTCTTGAATTAGTACATAACCATCCTCGTTGTGCTACTAGGCTCCTAAAACTCTCATATTCTTCTACATTACACTTTATATTCTTATAGTTATCTCAGAACACTTACATTCATGGATTCTAAGGATTTACAGTACCTCTATTGATGCAGAGTGACATCATGTTCATTCTGTACAATATCTATATATCAGAAAGTAGTTTTTGCCCTCTGAACTGAAAATCATTTTTGATATTGGGAATGGCCACATTTTCAAATCTTTCTGTTCCTCCTCAAAAGAAGTTATTAAAATGCAGTAAAAGCGTGCCAGATAATTCTTCATGATGCCAATAGAATGCTGCAATTTTCACGTTAACCATCCTCAACGGGCAAGATTTTATCAAGGTACCACATGCTGGTATACAAGACCATATACACATTTCTTACAAATTTTATAACATCATCTCAACCTACTTCAATTCGGAAACAAGATACACTTCACACTTCATAAGAATGCAGCCTATTTGTCAATTAGATGTGACTAAATATCCACCTTTTCCTCGAAGCTTCTGGTAACCAGCCTGATTTCATTATTCTTGTCACAATTCAAGTGGCCTATTTTTGGAGCAGGATCAGCCAAGTTCCAAATATGGCCCTTTTGGCCTATGTTGGCATGACCGAATGCCAGACAAATCACAACGAACTGGACAGCATACATGATGCCGAACTTATTATCAACTCAGAATTATTTAATAACATCATGCCTGAGTTTAGGGTTACAATCAAGATCGACATTACCGAGAACAGCCATCCCCTTTCAATATAGATGCTTCCAGCTGAAATGATTAGCCTTATTGTGCTTATCATAGACAGGCAGCGCATTTCACATGATACTGCAAAGTAAAACCGCAAGGCAGTAAATATTGGTCTTGCAAAGGGAGAGGGTATGTCAGGAGAAACTCTCTCTATTGTAATGATGAACAAGGCAACCGACTGCAACTAAGATTCAGGTAACACCAGTCAAAGGCAGTAGACGAGGAAGATCGATGATTCAGATCAACATTAATACAATAAATGTTGTTACCATACCTCGATCTCTTTGTTTCACCTCCAGATGGACTTCTGTCAGTGTGGGCAGTTAATTTTGGTCTATATCATATATGATTGCACTAGAGAACTTTGTGTGCGGTACTTCATGATGGTTACCTTCAAGTTGACTGTGCCATACATGCTGCAAAGCAGTGGTATTGTTGAAAGGATACACTTCTTAGTTTGTATACTAGGGATCCTCATTATTAGAATGAAGTATTGTCTTGGGTGAGATTTGATTTGAACACCAATTCACAAACCCATTATGGATCAACTTATACACCGGGTTGATTTTCCCATATAACTTGCAGAAAGGCCAATATACAATGAAACTGTTCTCAGGGAAAGATTGTAGCTTGCTTGGGATGCTGCGCAAGTAGCTTCGGGTAAAGTTAGAGCAGCTTGGACGAGGGATTATAACAAGTGTGTTAGAATATTGCTTTCAAAGCTTCTCTTGCCTTGACCAAAGTATATGTATGAGCAAATGCATTGTCGCCTAGATGGTCTGGTCCTGCTTGTAAAATTAAGAAAATTGGCCCTGTATCTGACCCCTGCAACCTGCAGCGTAGCATACATCCCCCAGGTTGGGTCCAGGTTCACATCCTGTCCTCTCGCCCTCACCATCAGCAGCTTCTCAAAGACACATACCGAGACCTGATTGGTTGAACACGGACACCTCACGGCTCGCCCACTGGACCGTAGGCTCCCCTTGTTCCCGGGTGGCTGGCACAGCTCAGACCCACTTAAGCTCCCGCACCCGGGCCGAGTTCACCACTCACGATCCTCCAGCCGAGCAAGACACAGCAAGCAGCAACAAGGCCTACCCAGGCCTTAGCCGTCGGGGGAGCCGCCCCGGCTCTCCCCGGCGATCTCCAGCACACCAGCCATACCTGTGGGCACTCACACCCACACACAAAAGCTCCTTATAGATATGATTGACACCAGTCTATGGCGGATGCAAATCCATTGACATAGCCCTATTTGGTGCAGTAAAGGAGACGAAAGTACATGTTAATTATCTGGAAGTTTAGGAATCTTCCACATTTGTTGAATAAAAAGAAAAATCACGTGGGCATGGCCACAGTGGAAAATACCGTGATGGCTGAACATCAGTGATCAGGTGATGCTGAGCATGCATCCGGAGTGAGCGATCGTGAGGGTTGACCCTGGGTCGGTCGCACTTTTCCATTGGACATGATTCAAGACTGATCTGAGAAGCAGCCATGGCCTGCATACTTATTGTGGTTGTTTTGGTAAGCAGGGTCTGCCATATATACCTATCAGGTTGATAAGATCTTTCCAGTGCTGCATATATATATATATATATATATATATATATATATATATATATATATATATATATATATATATATATATATATATATATATATATATAATTATTTGTAAATAATTAATTCACCTGAAGGATATATTTTCCCTGTTTTCTAAGAAAACAGTGGTGGTGGCGGCGACCTTAATTATAACAGAAATCTAATATTATCTTTGTTTTATCTAGATTTCGATACTTGCAGACATCACAATTACAGCTTCCTTATCATGCTGTTGATGCTGACCCAGACCTCATCAGATGATGACCATGCAGCGTTGCCACTACTACGGCACTTCTATTACGGCACGTTTTCTGTGTTCAGCAGGATTACACAGAGAACAGGAATTCTAAGGGATACAAAAATAATGAAGGGAGGCTTCTCTTTAACGAGAAACAACTTTTTTTCTTAAAAAGGTAATGGAAATAATTACCTTACAATAATGTAAAAAATGATGTACAGAGCATTATTTTCATTTAGTAAAAGAACATTACATTGATTTATACGAAGGACTGCTCCAAGAGAAACCTGGCACGTATTTATTTCCCAAAGATAATGATTAAAATCTATAGTAATGTGACGCTTCTTTCGGTAGGCCTCTTTCGCCGGCGGATCAGCCTTTGGGAAGGACGTACCGTTATCCTTCAGGCAAGAATTCCTTCGCCATATTGTTTTCTATAGACTTTATTCAGGTATTTCAGCGACTTAGAGATATTTGCATTGGGTGAAGCCCAGTGTTTATCATTTTAGGTTTATGAGAGGAAATGTAAGAATAAGTATTTGAAACTTGTATATTATTGGTTATGTATCTGAATTTTAAATAGCACTGTGTAAGTGCATATCTATTGCTCATGCTGAAGGAGAGCCAGAGCATAAGTCGAAGTGGCAACACATCACATGACACCAACCTAACCAGCAATCCACCTCAGACCATTGTCTATCACTTAGCATTTGCTCCTCACACGTCCCCGCCCCATGTAAGCGTGATCCACAATAGGAAGCACCCAAGTGCATGCATTATAACTGTACGAAGGGGATCACATGTAACACTATTCAAACACAGTTACACTCAGGAATCCAGAATATGCATGTCTTTTCATAGTGTCGTATATATATGATGGATGAGCAATATCTTAAGGCCTTACATTTTAAGGAACCTCCGAAGCTTACTAATATATCGAAATTACTGCGGTAAAGGTGGAACGACAATCTTGCAGAGAGTCTTGCAGGAATCCTCATCAATCTTCAGCCACGGTTTAGTCCTTTGTGTGTCGCCAGCCGTCTTTAAATTATATATTTGGCGGCATTTTTCTTGATCAACATTTCACTGATAAACACCTCAGTCTCAATATCCATATTTCATTATCCTTTGATGGCATTGTTTCATTCCTCTATGTTTAACTTTTGCCGAGAAGCCTACAATACTTAATCTTACCTTTCTGATATTCCTGAGGAGATCTAACGTTCTATTTGCATGAAAGAAGGTCATGGAAATGTAGATGCAATTAAATGACGCACCATGGGAAATACACAAATGTTAGAATGGCTATTAAGTCTTCTATGCATACTATACACATCCCTTTATATTGAAAGATAAATAAGGCAAAATCACCATAATTTGCATCAAATAATGAGTGAAGTCATATTCGTGCGGCATGAAATTGTATGGGGACGATCCGTAGAGTAAAAATTACTGCAAATGGCCCTAATTACGGCATTTTGGCAACCCTGTGACCATCCAAGCGGCATACAAAAGCTTGGAGCGAACCGATATATTAGAGGATGACTGTTGTTACTATATGAAATGAAAGTCCATTTTTTTTTTTATATACTCATCTATTTCTATTGCAATGTCCACGGTTAAGAGACATAATTCCATTCGAAGTCTAAGCTGGATATTTTGCTTTTATTCATGAGTTTTACCTTAAGTTGAGGGTTTTTATGCTTGAGTCGAGTGCATATTTTAAATATATATAGGTTCTTTAATGCTTAAGGAATATCCATCGTATCTACCATAGTATATACAAATTAATAAAAATATAACTTGTGCTAGGGTTCAAAATAACGCAGTTAGAGTAACTGTTTTCTATGTTTAATGAATAATACTCGGGCTACCATAGTTCACCTCTTAGGATGGTAACCTTGTTTTGATGGTCGTTTTAACTACGTATAAGCTGGGCGCCCTTGTTAGGGAGACGCTATACTACCGCTTCATGGTAGACCACCCCTCACGCCGGGGTGACGGCCCATCTCGTCATGGTAGACCACATCTTGCTGAAATGACGTCTTATTATAGTGATTTTGGAGAGTTGGTAAGGTTTGGTAAATTTCTGTAAAAAAACAGTGTTGTTTCTGGCCATGAAATCAGTGTAAAAACAGCATTTATTGAAAGAAACAAAAGTTAAGACACGAAGCATAGAATAACAATACCGTGAAAAATGTCAAGAACAAAAAAGAAAAAAAAGAAAGAGAGAGAGAGAGAAGAAAATTGCATCAAAACCAAAAACGCAATAGAGAAGACGTAGAAAAAAAAAGATAAATAGGCAAAGACGGTTCAGCATATGCAATTCAGAAGATTTACAAGAACATTGCATTTTTTTCTATATAATCAATCCCTCTAGCCCAAAACTATAAATAAAATTAATGAAAGATTATAATCTTAAACTAAAAACAGAAAGAATATAGTACATACAAATACATTCAAATTAACATGCTTTTTGTGCATTATTGCTAACAAACATTCTTTAAACTGTGTGTCAGTTTAATAATTATATATTTTTTCTGTTGCGGCCGCTAAGGTGCAGCTGGAACGCACACAGCTGGAGACTATCGTGTACCTCCACTTTGCATTATTACCACAACACGGGTCTTCCTGAGTATAACCTTCGAACTGACGAGTTGTTTTGTGAATTTGGTAACAAGGCGTGTATTGCAACACATCCCACTGGTCACGGCTCTTTTGTCAGTACGTAAAGATAATATTGTATTTGTGTACTATCTCCTTTCCATTTATGTTGATTCAAAAGTCAATTTTTAATTTTCATTTGTATTCATTATGTCTTTTCTTTTGACGTTCATACTTTTCTTAAAGATAAATAA
Source organism: Penaeus vannamei (assembly GCF_042767895.1). Classification (NCBI taxonomy): domain Eukaryota; kingdom Metazoa; phylum Arthropoda; class Malacostraca; order Decapoda; family Penaeidae; genus Penaeus; species Penaeus vannamei. Next base: position 23,422,409 of record NC_091591.1, on the reverse strand, counting down.
ATAAATAAATAAATAAAATATATACATATAAGTAACAAACCAAGGATGAAACGAAACGAAAACATGTAAAAACTGTATATTCTCAAAAAAATTCGAAAGAGATCACATTCTAACTGAGAAAGATAAAGAAGAAGAGAAAGAGAAAGAGAAAGAGAGAGAGAAAAAAAGAAAAAGAGGAAAAGAGAAAAAGAGAAATAGAGAAATAGAGAAATAGAGAAAGAGAGAAAGAGAGAAAGAGAGAAAGAGAGAAAGAGAAAGAAAGAAAGAAAGAAAGAAAGAAAGAAAGAGACAGAGAGAGACAAAGACAGACAGAGAAAGAGAGAAAGAGAGAAAGAGAGAAAGAAAGAAAGAGAGAGAACGCCGTGGAGGCCTCTTGTGAAGCCGGGTGCTCTGCGAACCACACTCCGCTGATCGAACGCGTAAATAAACCCAAGAGCAGGGATGGCAGTTCTTCAGAAGCGTCCTTTCGGCTGTTTTCTTTGATCAGAATCGGGGAGAATAAGGAATGATTCCTGGGGAAACTAGTATATTACACAGTAAAATGTTATGAAAACAAAAAGAAATTCGTTTTGGAATTATTGTAACAAAATATCACCCACACCATAACCATTTGGATTGAGAAACATTTACAACGCTAGAATTAATATATATAACTATATCTCTTGAAAAACAAATTACACGACAGAAATCATATCTTTGTATGGTTTCATATTGTTCATTTTAGCATATTCATTTAAATGAATAAGAGAGGTTATTGTCTCCAACTTGAGGTTTGACCTTTCCTTCCTTTTAGATTAAATTTAGAAAAGAGTGTTAGATGTTGGAAGTGCTAGAATTTCAAATGCAAAATGCGCTAGGAATTCGTATTCAGAAGTATAGTCAGAATAATAGTTTACTACAAGTTCATACTAAATGTACTATCTATTCATCAATACTATTATCACTGACAAAAAATAGTTTTCTTTGAAGGGTCCTCAATGGAATATCTCAATGACTTTAAGTCTACCATAAAACACCTATATAAAGAAAACGTGATATAGGAAAATGTCTAAACTATTTGAGGATAAACAAATGTAATTTACAAAAACACTAAATGATTCGGTGAAAGAGAATACTCACTTAATCAAATGCCGAAGTGTATCGGAGATAACTGGCTATGTGATAAGACGAGTTACTGTATACAGATCTCAGGTGTTAAATGCCTGTCAGCTGGCATACAACTGATCGCTGGGTAGGATATGCCACATAAAACTGACATTCAAATCGTAGTAATAAAATCGAAAACGTGTTAATATTTACTTCAAGTATTTATCCAGAAGAAAAAAGACAATACAAAGGTAAATTTTAAAATATCCAATGTCATCATTAACGCAGAGAGATGCCAGAAAAATGCATTCCGAAATAATTTCTTTCGTATGGACACGTGACTAGGTGTTTACGCAGAACAGCTGATTTTTCGGGCAAATCCATCCCTGCCCAATAGACAGAATAAGAACAAACTTAAGATATACAGTTCCTATGTCACCTCCTGTCTTATCCATCACCCGAAGTTTCTTGATTAAGCAATACATGACAGTTTCGACACACCACAAATCTCCTCCCTCTCCCATGTCCAGTTCATGGTGTAGAGAAATGAAAAACGAGAATGAATAACGTCGAAACGGAGACGTATCGAAGTTTCAATCTCCGTCTTCACAATAAATGGGCGAGTCTTCTGATGCGACATCGAAATGTGCCTTGCACGATGTTGACCTTACATTTAAAGCATAATTACGTGATGTTCAAGTAACAGCGAATTAGAAGTTATAAATACCTTGCACAGTGGAATTATTCAGTTATTCGTACCCGCTTCTCATATCCGAAAAGCCACAGTTGCTCAGGAATTCTCTTTTCACTTCCCAACATACTTCCAACAGGAGAGGGAGAGGAGAAAAGAATAAAGAAAAGGAGGAGTGAGAGACAGTGAGAGAGGAACTAGCAAAGGAGGAGGAGGAAGGAAGGAGGAAAGGAAAATTTGCGGAGAAGGAATTGTTCTGTTTCCTTTAACTATTGCACCCCTGGAATCTCTTTCTGTCCCCATTGCAACCAAGATCTCCCTTGCCCTACCATGAAATCCTGCGAAGATTCATCTGGTTTTGGTTGGCTTCGTCTCAACCGAAGAGACAAACTCCCATCGAGATTCTCTTTAAGCTCGGTTGTCATTTTTTGGCTCCTCGCCTCGTTTCATTTTGTACTTTGAATTCCATCGGCCTGTCTTAGGAAACTGTTGATTCAGATAATCTTCAACTAACGCCATCAGGAAGCCTATTTCCATTCCTATGGACTCATTCACCTTCCTGGGAATACCATCTATCCTCCTTGATCTCAGTTTCTTTGCCGAGTGTAACAACTGTATATTCTCAAAAAAAAAAAAAAAAAAAAAAAAAAAAAATCGAAAGATAGATCACATTCTAACCGGTCTCTTGTAAACAATGAAAATATATACTTTCCTCTTTTTCATAGAGAGAGAGAGAGAGAGAGAGAGAGAGAGAGAGAGAAAGAGAGAAAGAGAGAGAGAGAAAGAGAAAGAGAAAGAGAAAGAGAGAGACAGAGACAGAGACAGAGACAGAGAGAGAGAGAGAGAGAGAGAGAGAGAGAGAAAGAGAGAAAGAGAGAACGCCGTAGAGGCCTCTTGTGAAGCCGGGTGCTCTGCGAACCACACTCCGCTGATCGAACGCGTAAATAAACCCAAGAGCAGGGATGGCAGTTCTTCAGAAGCGTCCTTTCGGCTGTTTTCTTTGATCAGAATCGGGGAGAATAAGGAATGATTCCAGGGGAAACTAGTATATTATACAGTCAAATGTTATGAAAACAAAAAGAAGTTTGTTTTAGAATTATTGTAATAAAATATCACCCACACCATAAACATTTGGACTGAGAAACATTTACAACACTAGAATTAATATATATAACTATATCTCTTGAAAAACAAATTACACGACGGAAATCATATCTTTGTATGGTTTCATATTGTTCATTTTAGCATATTCATTTAAATGAATAAGAGAGGTTATTGTCTCCAACTTGAGGTTTGACCTTTCCTTCCTTTTAGATTAAATTTAGAAAAGAGTGTTAGATCAGTGTTAGATGTTGGAAGTGCTAGAATTTCAAATGCAAAATGCGCTAGGAATTCGTATTCAGAAGTATAGTCAGAATACTAGTTTACTACAAGTTCATACTAAATGTATTATCTATTCATCAATACTATTATCATTGACAAAAAGTACAGTTTTCTTTGAAGGATCCTTAATGGAATATCTCAATAACTTTAAGTCTACCATAAAACACCTATATAAAGAAAACGTGATATAGGAAAATGTCTAAACTATTTGAGGATAAACAAATGCAATTTACAAAAACACTAAATGATTCGATGAAAGAGAATACTCACTTAATCAAATGCCGAAGTGTATCGGAGATAACTGGCTGTGTGATAAGACGAGTTACTGTATATAGATCTCAGGTGTTATTAAATGCCTGTCAGCTGGCATACAACTGAAGTATCCCACCTTTTGTAACGCTGGGTAGGATATGCCACTTAAAACTGACATTCAAATCGCAGTAATAAAATCCAAAACGTGTTAATATGTACTTCAAGTATTTATCCAGAAAAACAAAACATAAAAACAAAGATAAATTTTAAAATATCTAATGTCATCATTAACGTAGAGAGATGTGAGAAAAATGCATTCCGAAATTAATTTCTTTCGTATGGACACGTGACTAGGTGTTTACGCAGAACAGCTGATTTTTCGGGCAAGTCCATCCCTGCCCAATAGACAGAATAAGAACAAACTTAAGATATACAGTTCCTATGTCACCTCCTGTCTTATCCATCACCCGAAGTTTCTTGATTAAGCAATACATGACAGTTTCGACACCACCACAAATCTTCTCCCTCTCCCATGTCCAGTTCATGGTGTAGAGAAATGAAAAACGAGAATGAATAACGTCGAAACGGAGACGTATCGAAGTTTCAATCTCCGTCTTCACAATAAATGGGCGAGTCTTCTGATGCGACATCGAAATATGCCTTGCACGATTTTGGCCTTACATTTAAAGCATAATTACGTGATGTTCAAGTAACAGCGAATTGGAAGTTATAAATACCTTGCACAGTGGAATTATTCGGTTATTCGTACCCGCTTCTCATATCCGAAAAGCCACAGTTGCTCAGGAATTCTCTTTTCACTTCCCAACATACTTCCAACAGGAGAGGGAGAGGAGAAAAGAATAAAGAAAAGGAGGATTGAGAGACAGTCAGATAGGAACTAGCAAAGGAGGAGGAGGAGGAAGGAAGGAGGAAAGGAAGATTTGCGGAGAAGGAATTGTTCTGTTTCCTTTAACTATTGCACCCCTGGAATCTCTTTCTGTTCCCATTTCAACCAAGACCTCCCTTGCCCTACCATGAAATCCTGCGAAGATTCATCTGGTTTTGTTTGGCTTCCTCTCAACTGAAGAGACAAACTCCCATCGAGATTCTCTTTTAGCCCGGTCATCATTTTTTGGCTCCTCGCCTCGTTTCATTTTGTACTTTGAATTCCATTGGCCTGTCTTAGGAAAATGTTGATTCAGATAATCTTCAACTAACGCCATCAGGAAGCCTATTTCCATTCCTATGGACTCATTCACCTTCTTAGGAATACCATCTATCCTCCTTGATCTCAGTTTCTTTGCCGAGTGTAAAAACTGTATATTCTCAAAAAAAAAAAAAAAAAAAAAAAAAAAAACACGTAAAAAAAAAAAAAAAAACCAAAGATAAATTTTAAAATATCTAATGTCATTAACGCAAAGAGATGCAAGAAAAATGCATTCCGAAATAATTTCTTTCGTATGGACACGTGACTTGGTGTTTACGCAGAACAGCTGATTTTTCGGGCAAATCCATCCCTGCCCAATAGACAGAATAAGACCAAAGTTAAGATATACAGTTCCTATGTCACCTCCTGTCATATCCATCACCCGAAGTTTCTTGATTAAGCAATACATGACAGTTTCGACACCACCACAAATCTTCTCCCTCTCCCATGTCCAGTTCATGGTGTAGAGAAATGAAAAACGAGAATGAATAACGTCGAAACGGAGACGTATCGAAGTGTCAATCTCCGTCTTCAAAATAAATTGGCGAGTCTTCTGATGCGACATCGAAATGTGCCTTGCGCGATGATGACCTTACAATTAAAGCATAATTACGTGATGTTCAAGTAACAGCGAATTAGAAGTTATAAATACCTTGCACAGTGGAATTATTCAGTTATTCGTACCCACTTATCATATCAGAAAAGCCACAGTTGCTCAGGAATTCTCTTTTCACTTCCCAACATACTTCCAACAGGAGAGGGAGAGGAGAAAAGAATAAAGAAAAGGAGGAGTGAGAGACAGTAAGAGAGGAACTAGCAAAAGGAGGAGGAAGGAAGGAGGAAAGGAAAATTTGCGGAGAAGGAATTGTTCTGTTTCCTTTAACTATTGCACCCCTGGAATCTCTTTCTGTCCCCATTGCAACCAAGATCTCGCTTACCCTACCATGAAATCCTGCCAAGATTCGTCTGGTTTTGGTTGGCTTCGTCTCAACTGAAGAGACAAACTCCCAACGAGATTCTCTTTTAGCT
>NC_091591.1:23409261-23411761 GCF_042767895.1 Penaeus vannamei | reverse complement strand
AAGAGATGCATCTATGCACTGTGAAGATATTTATTGTTATTCAGGCATTTTCTACAATATTATTATCATTATCCTCATTGCTATCAGAATTGGTAGTAGCAGTATTAGCAGTACTATTAGTAGTGTCCGTAGTAATGGTAGTAGTAGTGTTAGTATTGGTGATAGCAGTAATAAAAGAAGTAGTAGCAATAGTATAAGCAGTGGTAGCATCAGCATTAATAGTTATATTAATATTAATATTAATATATTAATATTATATTAATATTATATTAATATTATATTAATATTATATTAATATTATATTAATAGTAGTACTCGTAGTAATAGTAGCAGCGATATCAGCAGCAGCAGTGGCAGTAGTTTCAGTACTACTACTATTATCACTTCTTAGGGCCTCCAATTTCCTCAGAATAGCCTCGTCGACGCCTCCAATCATCGCTAGTAGTGGAAATAATAGCTTAACGACATCAACGCGAAAGACTCAAAAGACTAGCTAGATACTTGCCACCTGAGAAGTTACTTACTAAAGTCGGTTTTGAAGCGTACTTGTTAGTGTCTGAATATTCAGCATACTTAGGAACTTCCAGGCAATTTACGGGGGGAAAGTTTAGCGTTGAGCCAGAGCAAGTTGGTGGAGATGGAGGAAATCGTCTACTTCTTGGCTGAAGCTTAACAGCCAAACAGCCTTAGGTAGCAGAATGGCTGAAATGGAAATGGCAGTAATACTGGAGTTACATCTCTCTCTCTCTCTCTCTCTCTCTCTCTCTCTCTCTCTCTCTCTCTCTCTCTCTCTCTCTCTCTCTCTCTCTCTCTCTCTCTCTCTCTCTCACTCAAGATCGCTGTCGTTGAATTAAAAGGCAATTCCAAAAGGCGACGTTGATGATGTGGAGAGAGAGATAGAGAAAGGAAGAGAATGTATGTATGCGAGTTTGGTAGTTCTTGTAGTCAAACACTATTTCCCATTATTTTTCTAGATTTTTTGAAGACTATTTGAATGAAGGGATAACCTTAAAAAAAAAAAAAAAAACTCTGGGTGACCTAACGCACTGAAGCCTCCATTCCCTTCCTATCCAGACGTTCTCCTGAATAACAGAACTGCGGGGACTGAAACAATCCATTTAATGTGATTCTGGCCATCCGTACAAATCCCTTCATATCCTCTCCTCCCCCTTCCCTCTAATACCACAGAATCCAAAAGGGGAAAATATAAATTATGGAATAATTACTGCCCATGTTAGAAGAGATCTTGGGGGTGTGAGCATGGCATTCGGAGGACCCGTGTGGTAGTGGATGGTACCCAGTTGACTCCAGCATTATTACGTCTGTCTGCTTGAAGGAGCCTGGACCAAATTGCCTGTCTTACCGGCGCAGAAGGTCAGCTACATGTACCGCTTTATTGCAAGACGGATCTAACTCTAAAAACTGCTCTATGCAAGGATGATATAGATTTGGTAATCGCGTGTCCTTATTGCAAGGGTCAGATAATTGTGATGATTACATAGCGAATTTTAAAAAGGCTTGTGTTGCGAGGATCAAACTTTATATGTGTTGAAATATCGAGCACTAACTCTGTTTAGGGCTTTGTGATGTAACACAAGCCAATTACGGGATATGTCGAAGCTTGTATGGCAGTTTCATGTGTCTCTGTATTGTAGTTCCTAATGATTTAAAAGATAATGGAGATAATTTCGAGATAAATATACATTGCTCCTGTTTGTAAAGTAATAGTTTCGAAAATATCGTACAGTGTTCGATTTAATTTGCTCCATATTCATTTCACAAAGTTTTTAACATCTTTTGTCATTTTCCAAGAACAAAATGTGTTATGTAGAGTTAGCCTCTTTGCTCGGGGTCTGACGTCGTCACGAACCCCTATAGGCACATTAAAGTTAGGATCTGGAATCTTAATTGGAATTACCGGAAGTTTTAATTCTACTATGCTCGTTTAACTTTAACAAATTATACCGGCAGACATCGGAAGAGGATTTTTGTTTCGTAGTTTTGCCAAGAGAGAGGGGGAGAGGGGGAGAGGGAGCGAGGGAGGGAGGGAGGGAGGGAGAGAGGGAAAGAGGAAGAGAGGGAGAGAGGGAGAGCGAGAGAGAGAGAGGGAGAGAGAGAGAGGAAGAGAGGGAGAGGGAGAGAGGAAGAGAGGGAGAGAGAGAGAGGAGAGGGAGAGGGAGAGAGGGAGAGGAAGGGAGAGGAAAGAGGAGAGGGAGAGGGAGAGGGAGAGGGAGAGAGAGAGAGAGAGAGAGAGAGAGAGAGAGAGAGAGAGAGAGAGAGAGAGAAGAGAGAGAGAGAGACAGAGAGAGAGAGAGAGAGAGAGAGAGAGAGAGAGAGAGAGAGAGAGAGAGAGAGAGAGAGAGAGAGAGAGAGAGAGAGAGAGAGAGAGAGAAGAGAGAGAGAGAGAGAGAGAGAGAGAGAGAGAGAGAGAGAGAGAGAGAGAGAGAGAGAGAGAGAGAGAGAGAGAGAGAGAGAGAGAGAGAGAGAGAGAGAGAGACAA